>NC_073692.1:375884899-375947424 GCF_029784155.1 Uranotaenia lowii | reverse complement strand
GAAACACTTTTTTGAGCGAAGCGCGGCTCGCAGGGCGCATGCAGTTTTCTCATATTGAATACATTTTTTTTTTCACTTTTTCCGACGAAACTCAGATTGATAATTATCATAAATTACCAGTTCATACAAAATCGAAAAACAATAATGTCAGTGATTTATTTTGAATATACCTAGACTGCCCCAAATTTGTATGGGAAATTCAAAACCTGTGGAATGTTATGCGCTGCAGGCTGAAATTGATCCTAGTCCTAGTACAAGATCTCATGCCAAATTTGGGCGAGATTGGATCACGAGAAGGGGTCGCTCAACGAGCCTGAAGTTTGTATGGGATTTCAAGACATTTTGTTCTGGAGAAACATGAAAAACCAGTTTTTCATCAATAACTTTGGTTTCCGTCGGCCAATTTCTTTCAAAAACGGTTTTTCTTAAAGCAATCTTAAATGCAGTCTTCGGATGAAATATTTTTCATAATAGGCTTTAAGAAAACCCGTTTTTGAAAAAAATCGGCCGACGGAAACCGAGCAGTTTTTCATCAAAGTGATTGATGAAAAACTGGTTTTTCATGTTTATCCCCAACAAAATGTCTCAAAATCCCATACAAACTACAGGCTCGTTGAGCGACCCCTTCCCGTGATCCGATCTCGCCCAAATTTGGTATGAGATCTTTTACTATAGGCCAAGGATCAATTTTAGTCTTCATTCGGTGGTGGTGTTAGAGTAGAACATGCATTTATTCCACACTCATTCGGACTTTTGGTTTTTTTTAGCAATTTTCAAGCATTTTATGTGTTGTTTTACATGCAAAAGAGCAAATATACTTCCGAAAACATTCGTAACTACGAATGAGCACTGACATTTCTAAGTGCAGTGGAAAAGTGATTAGGCCCTTTTGACTTTATTTGAGATAATGTAGTATTGTCCCTGAATCCCCAAACCGGAGTTTTCGTCAACATCAACGACATTTCATGTGGACCAGACATCTATCAAACATCTTCCAAGTGTCTGAGCCAAACAAACGAAAAGTTGCCGATTGCCGAGGAGTTTGATGAATTTTTCATTTTCACTGGTTGGCAAGGTTACCATTCACCAGGACGAATACTTCGGATTTCAACTGTGTTCGATGAGATTAGCAGGATATTTTTTTGAAAACTTTATTATTCTCATTTTGGTAAGCGATTTTAGTGAGCGATTTTAAGTTTCGAATCGACTCAGCATCAAAAGATTCCAAAATAATTATGAATTCTTGACAAAACCAATATTAGTACCTAATTATTTTTATATGATTAAAAAAATGTTACGGTTTCTGTGATCGCTACTATTTTTTTTTTTAATTTTATTGGAAAGTCATACCAAACATCGACGAATTGAGTAATTTCACTTGAAAAATAACAATTCACAGTTTCAGGAATCCAGAATGTCAACAGCAAAATCATCTCATCGATATTCGGAGTTTCAAACCAAAAAATATTTTATTTATCGTCTATAAAATCAAGACTTTGAGAGCAGATTGAAAATGTAAAAAAAAAACTTTTCGAAAATACGTTTAGAAAACAAAACATTAAGACCAATGCTGAAAAGACAGCGGTTTAAAAAAAATGTTCCCCATTTCCAGTTATTGCTGTAGTATTTTCTGCTTCAGAAGACTTTCACATAGATGTGATAAATAATAGCAGCAAACCGGTTTAAACAAAACATGATTTTTCTCAGGAGAAGAGTCAAACGTTTTTAGGAACAGAAGAAAGCCCTTGAAAAATTTACCGTTTTGAAAAAAAGTAAAGCAATGATGTCTATGAACGGAAAATCGAATGTTGGCGAAAAAGTTCAAATTAAATGAACCAATAAAATAATTCGAAAAATGGCCACTGATTAAGATTTAGCGATAGATCTAGCCAATTCATGCTTACATTGCCAGACTTGCATTGGAAACGGCATTAAGCTATAAAGATTTGAAATTGAAAACATACATAGATTTGTTTGATTTAAATCCTATTTACAATGAAGTGACGTTAAATCATTATATTTCTCTATTCAGATGATTACTGTCTATGAAGTTCTTCAAAATATAAAAAAATGGTTTAGAAGGTGGCTCATCCCTGTCCTAAATGATGAAATGAGGAAATATCTGACAACGTTGAAGGCAATTTTTTTCGGGGACAATCTCCATTTTTACTGTGTTGATGAGCAGTTGTCCAATTTATGATCGAAAAAAAATACGAATGCAGTCAAGAAATTAGTTCAATTCGAAATCATAAATACTTTTTTTTTTTTTTTTTGTTTCGATTATAGTCGTTTTACCATCTTTATGGCATTCGCGACTTTATCAACGTTACAGTTGGCGGATCGTTATTGAGAAACTATCCGGTACAACTGTGTTCGATGTTTACTCTTGGGCTCGAACTCGCGGACATCGGCTCAGGAGACAACAGACTTGCCAACTAAGCTATATCACAAGCCCATCATAAATACTCTTGAGTTAACTTACATAGCTTTTGTGGAAAAAAATTGGACCATCACGTTTTGTTTAGGTTTGAATAGCATATAGCGAAAATTTAAATAAGAAACGAATCAACTGTTATTTTTCAAAATTTTCTTTTTTTTTATTATCATGAACGATATTTTTGTCATATTGTAATTAATGAGGCAATAATTTTTATAATTTTTTGCAGCATTCAATATCCAAAAGCTATTGTATTGATATACATTATTGATAATATTAATAATAATTTTTAGGAGCATTTTTTAAACTTTGAATTGTTTTCTAAATTTCGTTTATTACGCTCTAGACCGCATTGAATGAATTGTAAACTATTTTGAACTTCTTCTTGAATGATCATCAAATTCAATTACATGGATGCTTCTCATCATTGAAGTTGTGAAAAAAAAACAAATGAAACAAGCTAAAATCAGCTTTCCGAAATCATCAGCACTATTGATTTTGTTGGTTGCACATGGAATATATTTAAACTCGTTTTGATTCAATGTTTTAAAGCACAGGGCTTAAATCACGATAAACGTGATCATGGACTTTTTGAAGGTTTTACTGTCAAAATTGCTTGATAAAATGTTCTACAATGTTTCATTATTATGAAATGCGCATGTATTGCTGTTTCTTTTTTCCTGGTCAATTCTCCTATAAGGGAGATAATTTTTTTACTTTTTGTATTTATAATCTAATCACAATATTGTTTTCATAATGGTTGTAGATCGTTCAATTTAAAAGGGGCTAGTGATATAGCTCAGTTGGCAAGTCAGTTGCTTTCTGAGGCGATATCCGCGAGTTCGAACCCAAAACTAAACATCGAACACAGTTGAACCGGATAAGTTTGTCAAAAACATTCCGCCCACTGCATCGTTTATATAAAGTCGCGAATGCCATAAGTTTGGTAGAACGATTATAATCAAAACAAAAAATAAATCAATTTTGAAAAAAAATTTTCAAGGTGCCAAAGCTCTATCTTTTGAAACAGCATATTTTGAAGACGGCTTTTTGAAAACTTACCTCAAAAAACTAAAAATTCGTTTGACTTTTTCCGAAGCGAGCTTTGAGGCCTGCTTTTCATAAGAAAGTTGTGACAATTGTATACCTGCACAACTTTATTGAAGGTATCAAGTCTCAATTTTGAAGTTTAATGGTACTTTTTGTTTGATTTTATTTTAACTGCCTTTAAAACATGCTGTTTCAAAAGATAGAGCTTTGCCACCTTGAACAAAGTTTTTAAAAATTGGATGATCTACAACTTTCATGAAGACATTACTGGAACAAATATCAATTTCTTCTTTTGCCAAACTTCCCCCCCCCCTCCCCTTCGAAATTTCCATAAACCCGAAGGGGGGAATAAATTTTAAATGATGTATTTAATGTAAATTTCGATAAAAAAAATTCAAGAATGCTAAAGATTACAAGACGAAAAAAACAAATTTTGGAAGATGGAAGTTATCTCAACTTTTGTATTCTTGATTTTATTGAATTTTTCGATTAAACATTTCTTGTTTTTTAGGTTTTGTGCAATGATATTGAATGCAACTTTGTTGCTTTCGTGAAATTTATTCCAATTTATTTGTTTTTCACATTATTTTTTATTGCCCCCCCCCCCTGGCCATGTTCCAACTCCGAGTGACCAAAGAAGGATTTGAAAATTGTTCCGGTCTTATTGTGATAAGGTGAAAAATACAAAAAGTAGAAAAATTGTCTCCTTTCTAGGTAAATTTGTCTGAAAAAAAAACCTCAAAACATGTGCATTTCAAAATATTGAAACATTGTAGAACATATTATAAGACGATGTTTATTATTAGGCCTTCAAGAAGTCCATGTTCACTTTTCTTGTGTTTGAAATAATTCTCTCGAGAAGCGTTGTTTAAAAATCAAAATGTTTAAAGTTGTAATATAAAACAATCACTTTTTTGACAGAATATGAACGATTTGGAATGGATCCTGAAAACTAATCGTCTTGCTTTTAAGAACCAAGCATTTTCATATTTTTGGATTTTTTTTAGGGAAAGAAGAATCCATTGAATTCAGAGTTATAAGCTCAAGGCTGCGATTTCAACGCTTCGATGACAAGTAAGAATAAAAAAACGGGAGATTCGACAATTAAACGTGCGTTTTCTGGGATAGTTAAAATCAAACCCAACGCATGAAGCTTTTAGAAATTTTATCCGTTTATTGTTGATTACACTAGTTTACAGCATTTTTGAACTCAGTAAACTGAAGGTCATTTCCAATGTGAAATCGGGCGCTGAATCCGAAAATGAAATTCAAAAAAATCTCAGTAGAACCGTTTTTGAGTTATGCTCCAAATATGAAATTTCGGAAAAATTAAAAAAGTTCTTGTACTTAGATTAAAATATCTCGGACGGCATAACAGTAATTGGAAATCTCTCTTCTGCATATTGAAGGTGAATAAATTTTCTATCGATCATCTGAACACTGTTTTTGCGTTTGACCAACAGTATTGTTGATATTAGTGACTTTATGAGGAAAAATTATAAAAAACGCATTTTTTTAGAGAAAATTTTGTTTCAACGAAAGTTTTAGACTCGATGGTAGCTTTTAAAAAATCTGATTTTCTTTTGCGCTTAAATGTCAATTTGAAACAAAGATTTCAAGTGGTTATTTATCAAAATCGGTTGAAAATTGAAGAAGTTATGGCTACTTTATCACAACTGTATTTTTTACAGTTTTTAATAATTTAACGAACCGCAGTACACTTATCATAGTATAGGAAGAATGAAACATGATAAATCTCACTCGCTCCAAGTCAAAATTATTTATTAGCTTACCAGAAGGTCACATGCCAAGTTTCAGGAAGATCTGACCATAGGGAGGGTTTGCTTAAGTATCAAACGAGAATAAAATTTTGAGGTATTTAGCCCGAAAGGAACGAAAAATACTGGTTTTTCATCAATAACTTTTTTCATCACTAGCTGATTGTTTTTTATGGTTGATTTTCTTAAAGCTTAAGTTGAGACAAATATTTCACCCGAAGACTGTAACTCGATTGGATTTGAAACAGAAAAGTTATTTCGGTTCAAAGATTGTATTTTGGTCGAAAATTGTCGTATAAAACCAGTGATTGAAATCCTCACCAATTTTCTCATCAGAGGCATTCAAAATACACACTTTGAGGCCTCGCATAGCTATACAGGAGACGATACATATACATTCATTCAAACCTCCCCCCATGAGGAGGATCTGCTCTGAGAGACACTATCCGTTTGCTGCCCCGAACGAACTCTCTCAACGTTCGGTTGCTACATGATGCATGAAGAAGACGAGGCACACATACTCATTCACGTTGTTGAATTTGAGGAGAACATCTTCAACCTCGCCGCAAAGGTTGAGGCAACAACAAAAACAACCGAACTTATTGCGTTGCACGGCCCGCAACGTATGGTGAAAGAGGGGGGAAGAAAAAGAAATGAAAAAACTAGCTGCCTGCGTGCGGTTGCTGTGCAATAATAGCAATAGCAGAAAAACCTCACGCATTCGATCCAGGCACAAACGAGGAGACTCGGGTTTGCTCTGCCTTTTGAATTCGGTTCCCTCAAGGTTGGGACAGGAGATGAGTGAGAGCCATTCGTTTGGTTTTTTGGATTCGCTGCCTCGAATGTATATTGCTTCATGAAGGCGGCCATGTTTAGAGCGTATACATCATCGGTTTTGTCGTTTTCGCTGCCTCAAAGCAACCTTTGCTTCCGAGTAAAGCGTTGAGCGAGAGATGGTTGATCAACTCATGCTCAGCAAAATTCAATCACTGTATAAAACGCAATGCGTAAAAAGTACTCATTGCGTGTTGGACAAAATTTGCGGCCTTTGAACCGCAATAACTTTTCTGTTTCAAATCCAATCGAGTTACAGTCTTCGGGTGAAATATTTGTCTCAACTTAGGCTTTAAGAAAATCAACCATAAAAAACAATCAGCTAGTGATGAAAAAAGTTATTGATGAAAAACCAGTATTTTTCGTTCCTATCGGGCTAAATACCTCAAAATTTTATTCTCGTTTGAGACTTAAGCATACCCTCCCTATGGTCAGATCTTCCTGAAACTTGGCATGTGACCTTCTGGTAAGCTAATAAATAATTTTGACTTGGAGCGAGTGAGATTTATCATGTTTCATTCTTCCTATACTATGATAAGTGTACTGCGGTTCGTTAAATTATTAAAAACTGCAAAAATTACAGTTATGGTTAAGTAGCCATAACTTCTTCAATTTTCAACCGATTTTGATAAATAACCACTTGATATCTTTGTTTTGAATTGACATTTAAGCGCAAAAGAAAATCAGATTTTTTAAATGCTACCATCAAGTCTAAAACTTTCGTTTAAACAAAATTTTCTTTAAAAAAGTGCGTTTTTTATCATTTTTGTCTCTCATAAAGTCACTAATATCAGCAATACTGTTGGTCAAACGCAAAAACAGTGTTCAGATGATCGATAGAAAATTTATTCACCTTCAATATGCGAAAGAGAGATTTCAAATTACTGTTATGCCGTCCGAGATATTTTAATCTAAGTACAAGAACTTTTTTAATTTTTCCGAAATTTCATATTTGGAGCATAACTCAAAAACGGTTCTACTGAGATTTTTTTGAATTTCATTTTCGGATTCAGCGCCCGATTTTACATTAAAAATGTTGATCAGTTAGTCAAGTTCACGATTTTTTTAAAATTTTGTAAACTAGTGTTATTAATGTGATCAGTTCTTTTATGAGAATTATGAGAAAACTTAAACCGTTTGGTACTGCGAATTCATACAAAGGATTTCTTTGGATGATCATTTCTCACGATAAATAAAGGGATAGTTGTATTCATTAATAGATTAATTGAAATATAATCCAAATAACACCTTTTTTATAACATAATGAAATGGGTGACTCTGATTCCGAAAGGATGTATTTTTTGGTAATTTACAAAAAAACATTTAAAAATATTTACCATCTTAAAAAAAAACTAATCACAAAACAGTGTGGAATCAAACAGCAAAAAAGGCACAATAATTGAAAACATGCAGGAATTTCTGAGTAAAGAAAACTTGAAAAGACCGTTCTACGGATAGATCATCCATCTTAAAAAGTGGAATTTGATTAGATATTATATGGGACAGATAAAAAACATTGTTATGATTTGATAATACGTTACAAAAATTCAAGACAAATTTACTCAAGCTTTTTAAAAAACGATGGATTAAATGATTTTCGTGATAGGATGAATAAGCATTCAAGGGAATGTGTTTATGTTTTTTGTGAACCCGAGAAATGCCGGTTAAAATCAGCTAGTTATTAATAATACATTTCATGATTAGAATTCTATGAAATTAAAAATGAAAAATCTTGGCATCTCAAAAACCAACATTTTATTTAATATATGTTATTTCATATATATTATCTGTTGGTTTGTGTTCCTAACTAACTCTGATTGAATTAAATCATTTATGTCGAGTTTAAAATCGAAATAATGAAACTGCGATCGCCTGTAATTTGAATCCTTAGTCAAATTCTTTCATTGATATTTTTTTCTCCTTGATTATAAAACTTCACTTCGAGCTGAATCTGAAGTTTTAATTTTGATTCCGAAACGTAATACTGCTTTTTAACCTGATTTCAAATTTTGAATCCCGAATTTGAAAACGATTTTTGAATCTTAGTTCCAGATGTTGATTATTACTTATGAATAAATTGATTTTCGGCGAGACTTGACTGAAATCGCCGAAAATCAATTTATTTAATACCCAACCAGTCGATAGATTTTTAAAATTCTTACTGATTATGAGCCAAAAAGCAAAATTTAGATCAGAATTACAACCAGAAATCTCTTATTTGAACTCTGAATTTTTGGTTTTCATTGTGAATTCTTTCTTCGGTTATTTATTTGAAATTTAACTTGTGAATCTGAATGAATCACAATTATTAAACTTTCTTCAGTTCCTATTCTGTATAAGAATTAAAATTATCTCTATCAAATCTTAAAAATGGTTTGTAATTTAAAATATTTTCTTTTACTATTCCGAAATGATGAGTTTCGAATATAGAAGTTTGAAATTCGAATTCGAATTCGAAGATTCGAGATTCGAATCAGGGTTTTTTTTCTACTTATGGTAAAAACTGAAATTCAGTAACAATTAACTGGATACAGAATCCGAGTTCTTATCAAAGACATCAAATTTAAATGTTTTCATTCAAATTTAGAACCACAAAATCTGGAATTATTCTAAGCTAACTTAGGTTACCTAAGCTTTCAAAATATTTTTCTACGTGAAATCCGGGACATTTTTTCCAATATCCGCCAATATCAAATTTATAAAATAATAACACTTGACTTTTGTGTATCAAAATACTTCAGTTAATTTTAAATCACATTTTAAGCTTTCAAAAAATAATTCACATTAACTTTGATAAAACTAATTCAAGAAATTTAGACGCAAATACAATGTGCAAAACTTCGGGCAAAATCTGGGAGATTAAGAAAGCTTAGACTAAATCTTATTGAAATTCGATATTCAGAATTAAATTACTTTAAAAAAGTTAGATTTTTTTTTTAAAAAGTGTAGTAGAACTATTGACCTTGTATAAGATTCCGATGTTTTTGTTTAAGTTCTGAGTCAAGATTGTTACACTTGAATAATTTTAGTCGTTCGTCTAAACTTTATTAGGAATTTTTAATTTTGAGTTTAGAGAAGAACATTTACCTTATACAATGTACAATGGAAGTTTATATTTTGCTTGAAGAACTATACTTACCCGCATATTTAAAAACTAAATTTCATAGAGAATATGTAATGTCATGTGAGCTATCACCTCTATTCAAACAAAAGTCGAAAATTCAGTTACAAAATTCCTTGGATTCATTTTACAAAATTTCTTGGATGATAATTTTAGTTTTTTTTTAGTTTTGAATTATTTCACTACTTTACAAAATTCAAATTAAAATGTGAACTTTATTGACCGACCAAAATTTTTCATATTAAATCGGGCGCAGAATTCGAAAATGAAATTCAAAAAATCTCAATAGAACAGTTTTTGAGTTATACTCCAAATATGGAGTTTTGAAAAAAATAAGAAAAGTACTTAAACTTAGATTCAAATTTCTTGGACTGCGCAACGTTAATTTGAAATCTCTTTTTTGCATTTTAGAGGTGAATAAATGTGCTGTTGATCATCTGAATTTCATTTTTACGTATGATCAGGAGAATTGTTTATACTAGTGACTTAATGGTAGAAAAAATTATCAATAACGTATTTTTTGGGGACAACTTTGTTTCAGCGAAAGTTTTAGACTAGACTAAACTTCAGCAACCCCTCCCCATGGTCAGATTTCTAAATCTTCGTTTTAAATTGACATTTTAGGCCAATGGAAAATCAGATTTAAATGATACCATCGAGTCTAAAACTTTCGCTGAAAAAAATTTTTCTCTAAATAAATGCAGTTTTTTTTAAATTTTTTCTATCACAAAGTCACTAACATCAACAATATTCTTGATCATACCGTAAACTGGGGGAACATTAATCACATTTTTAATTCATTTTCGAATATTTTGGAAGGGGTTGCTTTTTTGTAACACTAAAAAGTTCTAAAATATTTACTGAGGTATAAAACATGATCATTGATAGCTGAATTTTCAAAAGACATTGGTGACTATAACTAAAAGCTTTTACAAAACCAGATTTCATGTTTCGGGGTAAATTTGGTAACTATGGTTTTAACGTAAATATCGATATCAGTCATTTTTTGTTTGGACTCAATTGAATTTAAACGTTTTCTTTCAAAAACAAATATACTCAAAAGATGGACTATATTGCTGCATACATTTAGGGGCAAAAATTATAAACATTTTTCAATATTTTTTGGCCTCAAAAACAAATGAAACTTTACATTCATGAAATTCCTTAGGTCCTTCCGCTGTTCCAATGTTCTTTTTTATTCAAACTTGGCCATTTTTTAGGGTTTTTAGCCATTTGTTCTATAAAAGCATTCTCATAGAACATGTCCGTTTTTTTATATCCAAAAGTTTTCATAGAATGACCATAAAAATAACTCTAAAACTATGCCTATACAATGGAAAAATATTAAAATTTCGTATTAATTAACCCATTTGCTTCTAAATGCTATCATTTTATCAAGAAAGGTAATTGTTTTTGAGTCTTCGAAAAAACCGAATTTTTATAACTTTAAAAGTACATTTATAGTAATGCTAGCTTATTTTACCCGGCCTTGCTCGGGTTCACAAAAAGTATATATAAAAATGAGTCGTTTGATTTTTCGAAATGTTGGAAGCTTTATATTCATCATTTTAAGAAATTTGCCTCATGTTTGGCCACGTATGTTTTGTAAGTATTTTGAAAGTATTTATTGAGATGAGAAACACAGTGAATTCTCTATTTATTTATGTATTTATTTTTTTGAAGAAGCTTAAAGTTTTGAGGATTATCAATAGAATTTCAAAATAATTTTCTTTCCCTTTCTCTATCACGAAAAACTTTTTTTAACCAAACCTTTTTCTAAGAAGCTCTAATAGATTTGGCCTTTAATTTTTTAAATGCAAATGATAACATGAATTTCTATCTTTCCCATCCTCCATTCGATGAAAATCTCTTTTGGAGATTATCCCACTTTTCAAGATGGATGATCTTCTTGTACAATGGTATATTTAAGTTTTATTCACTTAAAAATTTCCAGAAAACACTTCCGAACCTTGTTGAACTTTGTTTAAGACTCATTTTGCATGTTTTTAATTGTTTGTGTGCTTTTTTCGCTTTTTAATTGAACACTGATTTATGATTAGTTTTTCTTAAATGTAGAAACTTTTACTAAAAGTTTCTTGGATTTATCGAAAATAAATCATCTCTGAACTGAAATTACCATTTAAATGTTATGGAAATGGTCTTATTTGAGTTCTATTTAAGTTTTTTATCCTCGGACACAATCATTTTATTATTTATTTTGAAGAGTGATCAATGATAAAATTCTTTGATATCATTTGTTTGGACTTGCATTACAAAACGAATTTTTTTCCAAATTGGATGGTAGAATTGAACACATTGATGGCCCAAATTAAATCAAAAGTTATAAATTGGTCAATGAAATAGAATTGAATAAAGCTTAAAACCTCCGATTTATTTATCTAATAAAATTTCTACTCCCCCGCTTAAATTTCCCGGCGGCTATCAAAGCATTGAAATTGCAGCCTTCAACGAATAACTCTGAATCTTATTAATTTTTCTTTCTTTATAAGGAATACTAAAAATATGCAAATGGTTGGTTCTTAAAATCTGGAGTCTATGAAAACGCTGTTCATTAGTTTTTCAGCCTCCAGTCCAAATAGTTATTCACGGTTCACTTTTCAGTTCACTGAAACTCTAGTCAATATATTCCTAACAGGGTAGTTGTATTTTTCAATCCTTAATTAAGGCTCATTATTGCAATCAAATACCTTGTGGTATGACAAATGATAGAAGCACAGCGTTGGCATAAGTTGAAACTTTATAATTTTTTTTGTGAGAGATACGGGTTTATCTTACTTTGAATAAAACTAGAAGCAATAAGAAATGTTTTAAGCAACAGAATTAAAGTTTTCCTAATCTTTGTTGCAAAGACAACTTTTCTACTGTCTCTCTAAAATTTCTACTGTCTTTCTGAATTTTTCGTCAACATCAATAAAATATGCCAAAAACAATGCCGTTTGATTGATGATTTAAATAATTCACTCAATATTGTTGAGCTTTAAAATATTATAAAAAATTTCAAGTTATAACGTTCCGCAGAAATCTGGAAATACAATTTAAAAAAACAAGAAACTTATGAAGCGTATCTAGCACAAAAACATAGAGGTAGGAGGATATGTAGGGTTAAATTCCATTTGCAAACTTAAAAATAATGTTTGTCCGGAAAAACAAAACACTGTACTTTGATCTTATACAGAAGCGAGCCTATTTACATAGTATTCCGGCGATTTTTTAAATAAATATATTCAATGAGGTTTAGGAGATTTTTTTTTTTATTAAAATTAAGAAAAGTTAATGCTACAATATTTTACACTTTGGCTTTTTACATTTTTTCTAACTTTTTACTACTGTTTTCTTCTCTTGCATTACTATTTCAACAATAATATTGGTACTTTTTATTCAACATTTGCTCATTTCAATTAAACGATCTTAATTGTTTGTATTTTTCAATCAGTTTTTAAACTACTATTACAAACTATTTCCGTAACCTCATTTGTTCCATAGACGATATTGATTTAGAACAAGACTTCGACCTAACCCTTATTTTATCAACTTAAATTTGCTTCATTTTCGCTCTAGTTAAAACAGTTGGAGATACTGCACTTCCCTTCAATGCATCACCTTTCACGCCTTGGTCAGAATCTGCGGTAGAACCATCTGAAGTCTCCATGTCGCCAGCAACTTTCCGGCCCCGTTTGCGCCGTTCTTTTACGGTCTGGAATCCCTCCTCGTCAAGCTTGGATTGAGTTTTAACAGATTTCATCTTTTTACACACCTTCTGCCAACACTCTTATCTTTCCATCCACACAAGCAAAATGGAATCTAAATCTATTAAAATATTACCACATAAATAATTTTCAAAATATATTCTTGATGTTTCAAAACCGCTCTATTAGTACTAAAAGTTCATTACATTTTTTCCTGACTCAGATAATTTGTTATTAATCATGAGTTAACTTTACACATATTATACATCATTTATTATAAAATTTTCAAACTCAGTGAAAAACCGACAATAAAATCAAATCTTAAAAATATTAGAGTAAACTTGAGAAGCCTAGGATATTTTTATCGCACAAACAGCAAAATATGATTTAAAAGAGGTTTTTTATTTGGAATTAAGGGTAAGATAAATATTTGATTCACAAACATAAACATGATGTCCACCTGGAGAATAAGACAAATTTTATGCTATCACCAAATTTCCAAAGTCGATACCTGATCAATCCAAATTGTAATAGTTTATTGATAGAATTTTTCGAACTGTACAACGTATTCATTATTTTGAATTAATCTGAATACATCAATCTAATCACATAACATAATTTAGATATTCAGTTATATGAGGCCGAGTTAAGCTAGGGACAATTAACAAATTATTAAATTAATAATGTATAATGTTAGGTTTGCATATGTTAAGTGTGTCTGAAACCACTCCGAATAACCAATGCAAACATAATTAATACAAAAACAGGAGAATAACGACCGTTTGCATCCTTTAAACATACCGTACAGTTCACAACCTATTTAAATGTCATTTTATATTTTTACGGCCTCTAGGCTTAATCAGGAGTTTCAATAGGAAACTTAGGCGGGTTAGGATGTTAGGAGCTCAGGTTTCAAGTGGTTTTATCGCGTACTAAGGTGATTTTCCATACCTGTTACCGTTCTGAAGCATTTTGACTTGAAAGAATTATGAACCACCTTAGCCAAACTAGCAATTTTATCGGATGTTAAGAAAACCAAATATTGACTGTGTACAAGCGTCGATAAGATCGATAACAAAAGCTTGACACATCAATCGTGCTGATGTATGCAAGAATCCATTTCCGCTCAAACCTCATTTCTTGTGTCCCAAGTGCACGCACGACATGTTGTGAGTCGTCGAGATACTAATTGTGCAAACCTGTCCCGAATAAACGCTGACGAGTTACAAAAAATCATTCTGCGGAGTACAGTAATTCGTGACAGATAGGGGACAACAGTCCATGCCGATCTCGCGACCGGAAAACATTTAAGAAGCACCTTAATACTCTAATTGTTGTTTGGTTTTGATCACCGCACTTTTCTATGGTTTTCTTTGATTGATAATTTTTTCGGTGATTTATTCAGGACGAAATTAAAACTGCTTTTTTTTTACGTTTCGGCCTACTGAACTTCAGCCATCTTCAGAAAAACTGTATTTAAAATAAATAAAAAGTAACAAATTTTATAATATTTTCAAAAAACTATTTCCTATGCACACTATCTCGAAACTCACAACTTGTTTTGCCGCGTGTTTCCCTAACGGCCGTCTCTTGATATTTGAAATCGACGTCAAGAAGATGCTCCTAGTCAGCCGTCGTCTCGGTGCGCTTCAGGTTGGTTCGTCGTCGGTTTGATGCTCGGTTGGATCGTGCTCTTGAATTGGGGCGTCCCTCTCAGCTTTTTTATTAGAGCGTTATAGATGCTAGAGATTTCCATGGCATCTCGTTGGATGTTTACTGCTCGCTCTCCTCTCAATTTTATATGGAGTGTTTCAGCGATTTTCCTTCTACCCTCATCGCTCACTTTTTCCAAGATTTTGACATCATCGTAGTTGAATGTGTGGTGGTTTTCCACAGCATGTTGCGTTAAGCCGGTTGTCGATGCGTTTGGTTTGAAACTCGAACGGTTTTTAGAAACAACATTACAATTTAGTTTTTGTTATAACAGAACCAATTTAAATCAGACAAATACCACTATTACGTTTTTGTGTTCTGAAATGGTGATAAAATGCAACAATAAAAACAAAAGTTTTTTAAAAAATTTATAAGGTACTAAAAAATGACAAAAAGATGAAAAATTCAAAAAGTTAAAAAACAAATTCAAACAAAAGACTGAAAATGACTAAAAACAACTAAAAAATGATGAAGAACGAAAAAAACAGCAAATATGACAAATGAAAACAAACATTATAAACAAAACAAGATAAGTGAAAAATGCATCAAAAACATGATGAAAAAAAATCAAAAATTACTAGAAATGGTCGGAAATAGACTAAAAATAACGTTTTTGATAATAATGTTAGTGATTTTGTAAAAATAACTGATAAAAAAGTGGAGAAAAAAAACCGTTCGATTTTGGCAACATTCGATTTTGGCAACACAAAATGTACGAGCGTGTTGCCAAAATCGAACGGAGTCTGTATATTTGTAATTTTTAATTCTTTTTTCGATTGTTTGAGATGTTTGTCCACAATATACGCGACCGCATTCGCAAGGGATTGCGTATACTACTTGCGTTTGTTTCATTTTCGGTATTTCATCTTTAAGTTTGGTGAAAATGCTGTTTTTTATTTTGTTGACCGGTTTTGAAGAAGCGATGATGTCGTATTTTCGTAAAATTTTAGTTACTTTTTCACTTAGATGGGGAATATACGTCAAGGATGCGTATCTGCCCATTTGGACGTCCCTGTCCTCGTATTTGAGTGAGTTGTAGATTGCATCAACACGTGCACTTAAAATTTTGTCAATGAAATCATTCGGATAGTTGTTGCATCTGAGAATTCCTTTGACAGTTAAGATGCTTTTTTCTCGTTCTATTGTGTCAGTTAATTTAAGTGCGCGGTCAATTAATGCAATTGCGGTATTTTTCTTGTGCGCATACGGGCTGCTGGATGAAAAATCTAGGTATCTCCCATTAAGTTGTTTGGTGAACCAATTTTTATTTATTTGATTACCGTTTCTGGTGAGGGTCATGTCCAGGAATCGTATAGAATAATTTGTTTCCCTTTCGACTGTGAAGTTAATGCTGTCGAAAGGTTGGTTAAATTCATTCTGTATTTCATCGATTTTGTTTTCCTCTGCAATAAGAAAACAGTCGTCTACATATCGTTTGTACGTTATAAGGTTGATTCCCTTTGTTTTCAGTTTTGCAATAACTTCTTTTTCAAGGTGTTCGAGGAGAATATTCGCTACAACTCCACTGAGAGGTGACCCCATCCCAACCCCGAATATCTGTTTGTACATCTTGCCGTTGTACTGGAAGAAAGATGCTTCCAGTACGATTTTAAGTGCACGCAGAAATTCGAGCCAGGGGATTTGTGTGTGTTGGTTGATTTCTCCCCATTTTCCTTCGATTATTTCGTACGTTTTTTGCACTGGTACGTTAGTGTACAGTGACACGACGTCGAGAGAGAACATAACGTATCCCTCGGGGATTTGAATTTTGGTGATCTCATTCGAAAAGTCGAAGCTATTCCGAACGTGATATTCGGTTTTTCCAACTACCTTTTGTAAGATGTTAGCAAGAAATTGAGCTAGGTAGTATGAGGCTGACCCTACGGTTGAGACCACAGGTCGTAGCGGTCGGCTTTCTTTATGCGTCTTCGGGAGCCCGTAAATTCTTGGTGGGGGGCAATTGAAAAGAAGCAGAGTCGAGAGTGCTCATATCGTCATCGGGTGTTGTCTTCGAGCATCGAGAACGAATATCGCGCGCATCCGAAAACGAGATCCGCCTGTGCTCCGTGCTAAGCCAACAATCAAGAAGATCGAGATTAGGATACGATGTGCCATAGTGAATAATTTGTGTTGTGAAGTGAAAATTGCATGCATGCGGCGGGCTAGCTCTAGTGAGAATTGAGCAACCGCTTACGTTTGTCCGTGTTTGTGATAGTAGAAAGAAGAGCATGCTTGTGATCGGCCATACGAGAGGCGAAGAAAGAATTCTATCACCAACACAGTCCTGCCATTTGTTTTGGTTCATCTTTCTTGTTGGAATTTAAGAAGGATAGAGTCAATGACCGGAACAGCTGTTTAGGAAGATAGCCACAACAACAACAAGCAGTAATCGGTAGCAGACATCGAAGCCCGTATGAAGTCGGCGCTGCAGTGGCGCTTTATATCAAGGTACATGATTAGGCTTAAGAATGTATAATTAAAAGGCAATTATCGCATTGTTTTGAAATTCGCTATTTATGATAAATCAACAATAGCTTATTCCATCGTGTTTGCACACACGAGTTCATACCAATATGCTACATTTGATGGTCGATCATGCTTCATCATGTTTGATTGTGGAATAAAAGTTTAGCCATTATAAAACCACATGGCGTTATTTAATCTGTTGATATTGGAGAATATTTTGATGATTACTTTGGTAACGAAATAAGTTGAATTGAGAGTAGGTATTATTATGATGATTATGAAGATGTAAAACAACGGTACTTGTGAGAACGTCACTTCATGCAAAGCGAGGCAATATTTAAGATTACGAACATCGGGTAAAAACACAGTCGGCAATATACCATATTACCTTTTCCCCAAACATTCAGCGTGGAGATTTGTGGAGGGATGGCGTACAGCCGGCCTCCGCTAAACATATGCTGCACTTCCCTTCCTACTATCGACTACATGGACTTGGCCGGCGTCGTTATTGGTTCATTTTAAAGTAGTAGATCCTCAAAACTGTACAGTGAGATTGCGTTGCTTGTTCCCAGCACCTTTCATTTGGTTCATTGTGCAATGTTGATTATCTCGAACCAATACGGAGTGCAACCATTATGCCATTGGCCTGCGGGGGCCGTAGGTGGACCGTAGTTGATAGCAAGCTCAAGCTCAAGCTCATTATTGCAATCAAATACCTCATACCAGTACCACGTGCTTTGAACAGTAGAAGGAAAAAAACCAGCCAAAAACTTCGCTATGAATTTTTAAATCGCTAGCAGGCTTTGATTTGCTTTCCAGTACACGTGAACTCCTGGACGCTCGTTTCTAATGCCCGGCCCATGGTGATGGTGAAAATACCCCCGCCAAAGGAAACGAAAAACGGTTGGCAAAATGGGTGCCATGACTTTTGATTCGTGTGAATAAAAACGAAAGTTGTATGGGAGGCAGGGGCGGTCCTAGAGCTGGCTCTTGGGGGGGGTGATTTTTCAAATTTTCAAAAATCAGTCAATAACGTAAATATATGGCGAAAAACACGTTCATTTGGAGAGAGCGAGTGGGAGGTGGTTGGGAGAGGGGGGGGGGGGGGGGGGTTATTGTTGGTGTTGTGCAGTTTCAAATGAGACTCAAATATTTGCTCACACCAGAGAGCCCTTGAGAAGGAAACGTCCATGGGTAGGGGGTTTCGAATTTCAAATTTTGTTAGAAATTATAACAATACCAAAAAAAGGACATGAAATAAGCAAATTGATTTCTTAAACCATATTCAAACCCATATTCATCACACAAAGTCGAAAAAAAATTACTAATACGAATCTAAATAAATCAGAATCAAAGAATCAAATAAATTTTATTTCCGGTTAGTCATTGATAAATTTTTCAAAATGTTGATTCTTATTCTAAACCAAAAAAATAAAGTTAGTATTTTCAAAACATCAGAAACAGAATGCGAATTAAAATTTGGAATAAAATATCAACCATATTAATTTACATTTCTTTTCTTCAATTTCAATTGCAGAGTTGGTTGAAAAATTCCTTTGTAATGCCATCCATTTAACATTTTATTCGATGAGGAAAATATTTCCATTTTGAACTTCAGAGAATTTATTACACAATTAGGAGCTGATAAATTTTAAAATAAAAATAATTAATTTTATTGCAAGAGTGTCAGTTATCAAAGTCTGAGATAAAATCCTTTATAAATATTCAAATTCTACCAGCAATCAAAAAATGTTAATTTTTGATCGTGATCGCAGTTATAACTTTATGTATTTAAAATACATCCACAATTCATCATCACTGAAAAAGTACAAGGTGGGAAATGGAAGAGTTCTTGAAAAATCAAATTCAAAACTGATCAAAATAAAAACTAAGAGTTTCAAGTTTTATTTTAAACTGGAAAAAACTGATTCTTAATTTGTTTAGTATACTTTATTTAATAAAGAAATAAACTTTTTTAATGATGAATGATCTAAAAAAAATCTTCAGTTTTTGATAATTCGGAAAGACAAGAATTTCTGACATTACTAAAGAAAGTTTTTAAAAACAAAGATTTTATTTCATTTTAAAAAATTGCTGAAGTCTGAAAAAACGATTTGGTTTCTGCTTTGAGAAATTTCATAAATTCAACGTAGTCATTACTTCTATAACTAATAGTCGAAAAAATCTATTATTTTACAGACTTGAGAACAATAAACAAACAGAAAACATCAATAATTTTTTTTTCACAGAAGTCAAAATTACTTGCGTTCTTGTAGAAAAAAATGTGTATGAAGTATGAAGTATTTTCAGAAAAGTGCAGAATTTTCTTAAATAATTTTTAACCTAGGGTGATTTGCCAATCGTTGCACAGCTAAGCACATGATTTTGGTGTTTATGCTGTATTTTAGTCATTTCAACAAAATTCACTCGATTTTTTTTGTCGATACACTCATACAGGATTGGTCAACAAGATCCAAAAGTTCAAGTGTTTGAAAAAAGTGACATAAAAATTAAAAAAAATCATTTAAAACAGCTTGTCTGTGTCCAATAGTTGCACAGGCAAATTTTGTGTCGTGCATAATGTTGTCCGATTTTTTCCAATGGTTGCACATTTTAAAAATCAGTCACCATGATGTCGAATAGGCTGATATTTGTTACGGAAGCTTATTATGAGAACTTCTAGTTCAAATGCAATCTAATTTTTAGCCGGCCCCTTATGGAGGGAGGGGGGGGGGGGGTGGTCTTCCATATAAACCGTCCAATGCACTTTCTAATTCCTATTCGGCCTACAAAAAAATGACAAAGCCGCCGGTTTGAGTTTCTGTAATAGCATTTATAACACGTAAAGTTTTCTCAGAATCTCAAATTCACCTCTTAATTTACCTGAAGCCATTTGAGTGGAGTGTTATTTAACCTAATTTGCCCAGTGTTGAGCCTTTTTTTATATGTCCTACCAACATAAAATTTTATGTCTTTAAAATCCCATAGAATGACCTGAAAGGTATTTAATGCTTAATTTTTAAGTGGCTATTAACACGTGAAAAGATTAGAGAACGTTATCTGTTTTGCCCCCTTTTACCCCTATGAAGAAGATGCGATTTCATAAAACAAATGTTTTAGGACTCACTTGGAAGTCGATCGATTTTAACATAATGAATCTCAATTTTAAACTTGAAAATGGACACAACCACGCCCAAAGTTTCAGATCGTTTGACTGATTTATGCTCATAATATACAATTTTGTATAAAAATTTTATTTTCGAAAAATTAATTGATACAAATATCTTTTTCATATAAGTGGGTTTATTTGTAATTAATGTTACCTCTGTAGCATTTCATAAATCTTCAGGAAACAATCACATCACATAGAAATGCTTCCCAAGAGTTTTCCGGCTGAAAAACTGTTTTGGATCAAATTAAGTTTCACAAAGCTATGACTGTTTATTTTTCTGGATGATAAGGGCCAAATACCAACCTTCGACTTCTAGTTTTTGGGATTAAGGGTCGTAGTTTTCCTACTGTACAATATTCTGACAATGTTAATAACAATATCAAGGGAATCGCTGTTGACATGGAATAAAATTCTTTTAAATATGTCGTCAAGAAATTAGAGAAACAGATTTTTTCAGAACAGCTTTTAGATTCTTTGCATAAAATGTTGAGTAAATGGTCGGGATAAAGGATTTCAAAATAAATCTGATAAAAAAGTAATCTCTCAAAGCCAATGCAGTTGAGTTGACTTTGACACTTTTCAGAGAATGCAAATTGCCCGACTTTCTTACATACATAAGTTTATTCAACGAGTTTAATAATTTCAAAACTTCATTTTTAAGATTTTACGGTAGAAAAAATAAACTTATGGATATGTAAAGTGTCTTTGAATTATTGAACTAATTATTAAAAATCAACATTGAGTGCAAAAAATGTGAAAATTCTGAGTGGAAAATAATTAATTAAAGCATAGAATTTATTAAATTACTAGTTAAACGGAAAAATCCACTTATTCAGAAAAAAACATGTCATATCAATAGACAATTAGAGATGTTTTAGTTGCATGTAGTCAATGAACATGTTCAATTTTGTATGACAATTTGTATGCAAGAAGATCTATTCGCATATACAATGAAATGAATTTTGTTTTAAATTATTGATTTCACCCATTCTTAAGATTAATTGTTTGCCAGAGTGAGAAGAAGCAAAGTATTGCACGAAAAAAGTTAGAACCATTTCGAAATAAAAAAATCGTAATCCATTCAAAAGTATTGTAAAATTGCAGGATTTGCTTTCTGAAGCTATCAATAATTTCATGACATGTTTTTGCGAAAGTTTTAAATCATCACACTTATTGGCTATGCAAGCAGTAAAATGCGATTTTTATTTTCATCCGGTTAACCAGCTTTCAAAACACTAAAATTAAAAAAATATTTGCCTATTTTGAATTTTTTGTATGACAACGAATATCATTTCTGGGGTACAAGTTAGGTTTAGTTTTTGTTCACATGCAATATATTGCAAGAACCAAAAAATATTTAAAAATACAAAATTATGTTTTTTTGAACTTTCAGTACATCTCTGATGGTTTTTGAATGATATTTTGGATTTTTCCGTACAAGCCTCCTCACTAATTCAAAACACGTTGTTATAATTCAGGACTTAATCAATCGCTACCAAAATTTTTATTGCTATTTTTAGCTGTAAAAACAACCAAACAAAGTCATTGGAAGTATACGAATTAATAAATTTGAAATTTCCAAACAAATTTTTCTGCGGAATTATGTACAACAATGGGGCAGGAGGATATTGAGCGGACCAATTGTTGCAGTAACGGGACTCACTACCGCACTTCACTGATGATATTGATGATATTAGATAAAAAAAATCAACTTCAAACCAAATTTAGCCTATTTAAAACTCAATTTAAATGCTTTCAAAGGTAGAAAATAGTTTTCAGATATTTTAATTTCAGGTTTCAGTTAATGTTGATTATCTGCAAAAATTTCATGTTGTTCAAAATTACCCCGGTGATCAAAGTTCCCCAAATTTACGGTTCGTGAAACTGAAGTTCAGGAGATCAATGGCAAATTTATTCACCTCTGAATTGAGATTTCAAATTAATGTTACGCAAACCGCGATATTTGAATCCAAGTTCAAGTACTTTTTTTTATTTTTCTAAAATTTCATATTTAGAGCATTAATCAAATATGTACTGTTCAAATAAGATTTTTTTTAAATTCATTTTCGGATTCAAAAAAATTTAAAAAAATATTTTAACGAAAATTATAGTAATAAAATACGCTGCTTTTTAGATTCTCTTCTAATCTCGCACACCCTTATCTCCTTTTTCGTTCCAGGCTCCGGGACTGCAAAAAAACCCAGTGACACCAGTGGCGTCACCGTGATGTTTATCTTCAACTGAATCCGGTCGATCTCAAGTGCAGGGCACATTACCGGGACCCGCCAGGGAGTGATAAAAAGTTGTAGACGTTTCGCGCTAGTAGTTACAGTGTTTATTATAGCGGCGTTCCGAGATAAATAGGAAAAAAAATAGTTAGCCCACCCACCGTCACGATGGCCATTACGGTGACATTGGCGACCACGCTTGCGAGCGGAAAAATGACCGACGGCAGTGCTCGTGTTAGTTTACTACCATCGAGTACGGAAATGACCACGTACAACATTTTAAATGAAGCCATCAACTTCACCGTGCCGGGAATTCCGATTGGGGAGGACCTTGTGGAGAGGAACTCGACTAGCAGTCAACCGCAGGAGATGGAAGATATTATAATGTCTAATCAATTCGTGCAGACAATTTTTTACATTCTGTATTCGAGTATTTTTATCCTTGGCATTTTCGGGAATGTGTTGGTGTGCTATGTGGTCTTCCGGAATAAGGCGATGCAATCGGTGACGAATCTATTTATTACGAATTTGGCACTATCGGACATATTGCTATGTGTGCTGGCGGTCCCATTTACACCAACCTATACGTTTTTGGGACGTTGGGTCTTTGGGCAGCTCATCTGTCACACTTTACCGATGGCACAAGGCTGTAGCATCTACATATCAACGCTGACGCTAACTTCCATTGCGATCGATCGGTTTTTTGTGATCATTTATCCGTTTCATCCGCGAATGAAACTGTCGACTTGCATCTTCATTATCATCTTGATATGGATTTTTTCGGTTTTGGTGACTCTACCCTATGGTTTGTTCATGCGGATGCATGACGACGCCAACGGAACGTATTTGAACACCACGCTGCTAAACGCCACGACGCCGGAGAATAAAACCTATTACTGTGAAGAAATGTGGCCATCGGAGGATATGCGTAAGGTTTTCTCGATCGTAACTTCGATCCTTCAGTTTGTGCTACCTTTCATCATAATGGCGTTCTGCTACATCTGTGTGTCAATTAAGCTGAACGATCGAGCTCGTACGAAGCCTGGATCGAAAACAACCCGCCGAGAGGAAGCCGAAAGGGATAGGAAGAAACGCACAAATCGGATGCTGATCGCCATGGTTACCATTTTCGGGGTCTCATGGCTGCCCCTAAATTTAGTCAACATGTGCAACGACTACTACCCAGACATCAATGGGTTACCATTTTTCAACCTTCTATTCTTCATTGCCCACCTGACGGCGATGAGTTCGACCTGTTACAATCCTTTCCTGTACGCGTGGCTCAACGAGAACTTCCGGAAAGAGTTCAAACAGGTCCTTCCCTGTTTCGATCCCTCGCGGGGACGCAGCGCCGTCTCGACACGACGATCCGAGCACCGAACCTGCAATGGTAACGAAACCATTCAAGAAACGCTGATCCCGTCCTCACAAATCTTACCACCACTGATGTCCCGATCACCTAACACCACCACTACCACAACCACCACCAACACTAGTGAATCCAACAAACAAACAGTAGATTCCATTCTCCTATCAGAAGTGGTCCCACCTCCACTTCAAAACCCTCCCCTCCTTCCCTCGATACAGTCTCAGGAAACCATCATGCTACCGTCCGGAGTCCTCGAGACCCCTTTTGAGGTGAAACTTCCTCCACCGCCGCAAAAGTGCGCTAGTAATGGTAACTCCAAGAGCAGTTCCACCAATACAACTACCACTAGTAGCACAACCACTAACATCAACAACAACAACGGTTTCGGAAATGGGGGAATTTCGAAGATGGCGACCAATGCCAACAAGTCCGTCACCATCTCCAGCACCAGTACCAATCCTAAGCTACAATCTCTGATCCTGATCAACGATGGTACCTGTGGTGATACCAAGGTGCCGGAGGTGCTATAAGCATACTAAGCAAAATGGCACAACACTAAAACTAAAATACAAACGAACGAAAATCAAATGTGATTCATGTGTGCGTGTGTGGTGAATAATTTCCTAAGGTAAGTGTTTATAATTAGACTCTAGTCTATATAACCTTTTTTTAAATTTAATGAAAAGCCCTTCCACTCATCACCATTTTTTATATCACTAAAGAAAGTCTTTAAAAACATATAAGAAAACCACAGACAAACAGACGAGACACTCAAAAGAAAATTCATAAGAATTTTCGCAAGATTACATTGCCATCTAACGTCGGTATTGTCTACTTATCAGCTGTTTATAATAAAAACTGATCCAGGAAGCCTACGATATTATGATGTTACCAAAATCAGTAAACATATATTTTTTTTTCATTAGTGCTGAGACTTGTTTCCTTATTCACTTGTATTAATCGTGATCAGGACAGCTTTTATCATTCGCGATCAAGGAGCAAGCAATCTAAACAACTGTTTTAAAGAAAATGTTTCAAATTGCCGTTATTGCCATTCACGAGTGTTGTGGAGTTTAGCAGTGTTCTTGTTTAGACCGAAATAATACAGAGATTTAAATTCTTGAAATGAAGAGATAATCACCGTAAATATATTTTATGAAATTATTTTACCGGCTATATCTGTGAAATTTTATATTCTTTGTGAAAGAATATTTAAGAATTGAAAGATTATAGACGTAAAGAAGATTAGAATAAGGTGAAAGATGTTGAAAATGAGCGGAAGGGTAATTTTAATTTGAAAAACTTTTCATCACATTTCATCGTTTTGTTCCTCACGGGCCTACTACCTTGCAGTGGTAGATACGGGATAGATTTGTAGCTACCACTACACAATAGTAGGCCTGGCGTTGTTCGTTCCACGACCAACGAGGAACAAAACGATGAAATGTGATGAAAAGTTTTTCAAATTAAAATTACCCTTCCGCTCATTTTCAACATCTTTCACCTTATTCTAATCTTCTATCCGTCTATAATCTTTCAATTCTTAAATATTCTTTCTCAAAGAATGTAAAATTTCACCGATATAACCGATAAAATAATTTCATAAAAGAGATTTAAATTCCTGAAACTGTGATTAACGAGAGTAGCATAACAGAGTATGAAAAAAATATCCAGCAGGCCTTAAAGCTAAGTTTCTGAAATCGGATTATTTTATCACTGCATCAATGCATCGTAAATTCTATAATTTAAATTAGTTAACTTACAATTTTATATTGCAGAAGCAAATAATTGAAACATACACAAACTAAAACGTTGACTAGCAGAATTTTTCGTGATCCTGTAGGAATATTTCTAAGTCGGGATCTAAGCTCGGGTAAACATCAGAAACTAACGATTTGGAAATATTTATTTTGGAGGAAGTATTCCTATCAATTATAAACTATCTCGGCAGTTCGGTCTCTGGCAGCACCAATAACCTATTGTCAAAAAATCACAGTAACAGCAAATCTTAAATGTTATGTGAATTTTTAATGTGAACCTGGTCAAAATAGATTGACTTCAGGAATTGAAAGATTTCTCATGAAAAATAAAAGTTTTTTATTTTTGGTAACTGTTTTCATTTGAACCTAAATAATACAGCGGTTCATGATGGTCGATGCCTTGTTCCTGTAGAGAATATTCACTCTGGTCTTTGGTCTGGTGGTCTTTTAATAAACAATTTGTGCAAACAGCTCCGGGGAAATACACACAACATAGGAAAAACCTAAGAAATTGTTTCTTATGCATTCCGACTTGGCATTTGATGGGTGCTTACTAGTCTTTTTGGAAAACTATTTCATTTTGATAACTCCAGCGGAAAATCTTCGCAACATCAGCTAATTTAGTGTAGTTACTCTTCTCCTTCTTCTTCTTCTTCTTCTTCTTCTTCTTCTTCTTCTTCTTATTCTTCTGACACTAATATGGCTAAAACTTGTATGCTTCCTGGAAAATGAAAACCTTGCGTTCCTCATTTTTCTTTTCAACATAGTATCTGATACATAGAACATGCATTGCATATACTACTACGGCCAGGCCAACCATGTTATGATAAACGCAAAAGATACAGGAACAAGGGAGGAATGAAGAGTGGAGTTCCCTGCCAAACGCTTCATATGCTTGTATATGGTTTTGATTATAAATTTAAAATAAAATATGAATAAATAAACAGATTAAAAATAATACAGAACGGGCTCACCAAATCAAAGGGAAACTATAATTACGGATGATTCAGGACGCAAGAATAGGTTTAACTGCGGCAAAAAATTCTGAAAACTCGGCTTGACTGGATCAGTGGATGTTGGGAAAACTGCTTGCTTTGATTCTTCGCAGGAACCGAGGCTAGTTAGTAGGTCTTCTTTAGGATGGGCCTCTGTTCCAGAGTCCGGTCGGTTCCATTTTTCGGACTTGAGCCACCGAAAAGCTTCCAATTCCGAATATTTCACATATATCACAAATTGCAGCAAATTTTGCTGTCAAAAAATAAACTTCTAATTTAATGCACTCACTTCTCTATCATCTATTCAGTCATTACAGAAACATAATACAGACCCCTTTCGTTTTTGGCAACATTCGATTTTGGCAACATTCGATTTTGGCAACATCCGATTTTGGCACATGTGCCAAAATCGAACGGTTTTTAGAAACAACATTACCTTTAAGTTTTCGTTATAACAGGACCAATTTAATTTAAACAAACATCAAAAATACGTTTTTATGTTCTGAAATGGTGAAAAAATGCAACAATAAAAACCAAAGATTTTTGAAATTTGATAAAGTACTCAAAAATGACAAAAAGATGAAAAATTCAAAAAGTTAAAAAACAAATTCAAACAAAAGACCGAATATGATAAAAAACAACTAAAAAATGATGAAGATTGACAAAAACAGAAAATATCACAAAAGAATACAAACATTATAAACAAAACAAGAAAAGTGCAAAATGCATCAAAAACATGATGAAATTTTTTTTAAATGACTACAAATGGTCGGAAACTGACTAAAACCAACGTTTTTGGTAATAATAATTGTTAGTTTGTAAAAATAATTGAAAAACACGATGAGAAAAAAACCGTTCGATTTTGGCAACATTCGATTTTGGCAACACAAAATGTACGGGCGTGTTGCCAAAATCGAACGGGGTCTGTATGTAAACTGTTGCAAATAATTTGAAATAATGTAAAGGTAAGTCAACTTACATTCCAAGTGTTTCTAGACCAGTGGTTTTATTTTCGGAAGAGTTTCTGGTTATTCAGAAAAATAAACATAGCAAATGTCTATCATGATGAAAACATTGTTTTCGTTTAACGTTTTGCTAAGAATAAAAATGGAGTGTCCCATCTTTTTGTCTGTGGCAAAATTATTTGATTCATGTTATGAAAAATATCTTAGATAAAATTTTCGTCTAAATTTATGTATTTTATAGAATTGGGAATTGTTGATGTTATGAAAAATATCTTAGATAAAATTTTCGTCTAAATTTCTGTATTTTATAGAATTGGGAAAAAACGAGCAAAAAAATTGCTCTCTAAAGTCAAAATTCCTTGCAATCTTCGGAAAAGTTGATCATTGATTTAGAAAATTTATTAATCAAAATTTGTTATGGTGAGTAGCTTACGCTCACGCGTGGTTTAGATTATGGATAGTAATACTGAGCTCTTTTCCCAAAACCAGTGATCGGTATTTCGTTTCCGTCAAAAATGGTAAGAATGCTAATACCGGTATTGAGGAAATATCCGAAATCCAAAATAAAATTCAAGACGAGAGTGTTTTAGTCAAAAACTTTTTAATGAAGTTTTTGTTCAAAAAACTATTGGAAATGTGAAATTTTCCAACTGAAGTTCAAGTTAACCTTCCTTTGCGGCTAGGGTCTATATGACCTGAACTGCACTTTCTTGATGCGATATCTCATTAACGGTTGAACATTAAATTTCTTTTTCTTAAATATGAAACTCTAAAATTTCTCATTTTTATATGAAGAGGAAAGACGAGATAACCCAATTTGTAATGTTTGTAATACGGTAGAAGACATTGATCACAAGTTTGCTGAGTGTTCAGCAGTTTCACTAATGTGGGCAGTTTTTCAACAATATATTCGCAGTTCCAACAGCTTCGAGAAATTTTGTTATCCTGAGGAGATATGTGAAAGTGTAAACAGTAGGAAAGCATCAAATAATTTTATTGCATACCACATCTACATACATTACTCGTGTGAGATGTGGTACACTGGAATTCGCTACCGTAATTCGGGGTAATATTGATCACTTTTTAAATATTTTTTGATTATTTTTTCTGTTAAGGGGAATGTTGCATGTTTCATATTTTTAAAACCAGTACTGGACTCCTATGAACGTAAAACATGGTTGCAGAAATTTACTAGACTACTTTAAATTTGATTTAAAAATTGATTTCCTCTCTGTTATGAATTTGATTCTTTAATAATATTTACAAATGCTTGTTTATGAATTTAACCTAGCTTTTAAACGTTTTCTTTTTAAAACATTTATAATCTAAAAAAGAACTATTATGGTGCATACATTTAGGGGCAAAAATTAAATTAATTGCTAAAAAGTTTGAGCTACAAAATACAAATGAAATTTCACCTTCACACATTGCTCTAGACCAGGGGTGAGCAACCCGCGGCCTTTTTGTGCGGCCCGCGAAGCATTTTTTTAAATTTTTATACCTTAACTTTTTTCTACAATGGCCTGTTGGGAAAATTTATATGACTTGATCAAATATGCACTTATCTGCTTTTGGCCCACAATCATTCAGATTGTTAACTTTTTTCTGGCATTTCAAGCATTTATTATGTTCTGTTCAAGGCATAAATGCGATATTTTTTATTGCAAAACGTTATATTGGAGTTATTTCTTTACTCAGAATACATTTTTCCTAATTATTGAACTCCTAACGCTTTAAAAAAAAACCTTTAAAGTGAGTCGGAAAAGCAGCATAAAAAAACGGAAGCTCACATGATCAAAGGAATTTCGAAGTTCGTTAGTGCAGCCATTATTTTCGTTCCAAGCGTAAATAAAGTTGGATGATAAAAATTATGCTTAGCAGAAATATTTTTTATAATTATTGTATCAAATTCGGCAAAAAGGCTTGTTTTGTTACTGGAAAGAAATTAAAATTAAAACCTTGTGAAATATTTTTTTTGATTTCTGAATATTGAAGAAAATTTCGAAAGTTGAATAATAAAATTTGGGTGAACGATTTTAGATTTTTTATCAACATGAATCAGCCAGCATCAAAGCTACCGACAAAAATTATAAGTTCTTGGTTAAACCAATAGATATCTGAAATTCTGTGATTCGTCCTAAAAGGTCTTTAATGATTATCTCTGCTGTGGTTTTTTTTAGAAATTTGATAGAAAACTAATAACAAACATTGATAAATTGAGTAACATCACTTATGATTCGCATTCCACATTACCAAAGTCGTAATGTAGCTTTAGAAATCCTATCCCAATGATATCTAAATAAGGTTAAAAATTATAAAAATCTGGATAAAAATTTAAGAATCAAGAAGGTAGTTTTGAAGATAGTTGCTTAAAATATTTAAAATTGAACATTTTTCTGTGATTTCGACGACCTTGCTCAACATCCCAAAGCAATGATCCAATGCAGAACATCAATTTAAAGATCTTATTTTTAACGGAAAAAATCTAGGCTTTAAGGACACGTTCGAATTGCGGAAAAAAATCACAGAAAGTCAAGTAGTGATTCAACGACCTATTTTTCAGATATATAATTTTCACACTCTTACTTATCACTGTGGTAAGTTCTTGAAGATTTTTGAATGAAAGTGAGGACGAATAGTACCATCGATTTCAACAAGAATGTTGTAAGAATGAATGTTCATAAAGAAGCATTATTAAAAAATTGAGAGAATTCAAAAATGACAAAGATTTAGTGATGTACCTTTTCAATATCGGGTATTTATAAAGTCGTGTTGAATTTCTGTTTTTAAACATATGAATTCGTTTTATCTTTCCTTTTTCAGATTTGATTTCGCCAAATATTTGTTGTTATAAAAAATGACGTGAAGCTCTGCTAATTATAAAATAAAATGTTGTTTTAAGTGCAGTCCGCCGACAAGATTTCAAATTTGAATTGGCCCGTGAGTTCAAAAGGCTGCTCACCCCTGCTCTAGACCATTCCACTAATTCCATTTTCATTTTTCTTCAAAGTTTACCATTTGATAAAGTTCCTATCCATTTTTCCAATACGGCTTACTCTTGGAAAATGTCCTTATTTTTTTAATATTAAAAATTTATCACTAAATGACTATAAAAATTGCACTGTAAATACACGTATACAAAGAAAAAATGTTGTTCTTTTACTTTCAAAAACCCGTTTGCATTCAAATGCTTTTAGGTATCTTCAGGAGAGCTGTTTGTTTTCGAGCCTTAGAAAACATAGATATTTTAGAATTTAGAAATTGAAATTTTACTAATAGAAAAAAAAATCAAATACAAACCAAATGTTGCCTATTTGATACTCAATAAAAAGGCTTTCAAATGTAGAAAACAGTTTTCAAAAATTCAAACTTAAGACTGAGTTATTGATGATTATGTGCAAAATTGTATTGTTGGTCAAAATTACCCCGGTGATCAAAGTTACCCCATTTTACGGTACCTTCCACTTTAAAACGAACGATACAGGAAGAAATTTTTAAGAGGGGCTGCCTAGAGTTTTGGAACCGTAACTAACTAATTTGTATTCGGATTAAATAAGAGTTTAGTTTAAAAGTTAAAGTGCTAGGATGATAAAATGTAAAATCATGTGTACTAAATTACCCCGGCAATTTTAAAAAGGTTAACCTTTACGCCACGAGACAAATAAATCAACAACATCAACATCATGTACCATGTAGAAGTTAATGATAATTTGAAAAAATGTACTACACTCTAAAGTTATTTAGAAATGTATTAAACTAATCTTAATAATCACATGAAATTAAAAAAAAAATATTTCGGATATAAAATCAATACTACTGGACCGATTTTTATAAACTGTACTATTTTGAAGTCTTCCAAATGTTTGCTATCATATGCTTTTGAAATTATGGTTATGTTTTTTGTGGCCTTCTGAAACCGACCTTATAGTAAAAAAGTCTTTAAAAATGGGTGTTTTTCATGCAACAAACATAACTCGTTTTGCTCAAGTCGTATTGAAAACTTTTGATTGATATGGGTTTAGATAGATTAAGAGCTCATATTAGAACAATAAAAGTGCTTGGTTTAACAGACCTACAGCTGGTTATTTGAAAAGTTCCTGGAAGTTCTTTATCTACACAGAAAAAAAATCTGAATCCTTAACGACCCTGAAATTGAAAACCTTTATTATTACATGACATGGAACGCGATTTATTGATGTCAATTTACAAAATAAAAACAGTTGAATCCTTAACAGCACTGAATTCTAATGACACAAATATTACTTGACACGGAACGCGATTATTTGATGTAAATTTACATCACATATGATGTAAATTAAAAGAAGTATCACATACGACGGAATTTTCAGTGCGAATTAAATATTACACGTCTTTATATTTTACATGCCTTTCAAATTTTACACGTCTGTTGAAGATTGCAGACGTGTAATATTCAAATCGCACTGAAAATTCCATCATATGCGATGCTTCTTTTTCGTTACATCATATGTGATGTAATTTTACATTTTTTTTTGGTCACACGAAATTCTCAACAACACTGAATTGGAAATTTCTCAAAATTACACGACATGAAATATTACAATACACTGAACGTGATAATGTCATGTAAAATTATAAACTGTGAAGAACAAGACCAGACAAATGTGACAAAAACTGTTAAGTCAAGTCGTGCGCCAAAGTATTTTCCCCGCGCGCGAGTAAGTTAATCGGTGTTGATGGTTCCCGGAGATATCCGAAAAACAGGGATGCGGTTCTGGAAGCGGATCCACGGTGTTCAACATTGGATCCGGTACTTCGCGGAAAAAAATAAAAGAAATAAAATATAATGTGTGTTAAAAAAAATTTTGCCGCTTAATAAAATGAATCATATTCATTATAGATGAGTTTTATTTTTATTAAGAGGCGCGAAAATTCCAGTATTGAATCATATTAACAATAAATAAAACAAAACAAATTCCAATTGGAAAGTTTTTCTTCCAACATTCAGTGATTTTATAATTTACATCATTTTTATTTTACACGTTGCTAAATTTTACATCATTTTTTATTTTACACGTTGCAAAATTTTACTGGCGTGTAATTTCCAACTAGCACTGAATATTCCGTCATATATGATGCTTCTTTTTATTTACATCATATGTGATGTAATTTTACAGATTTTTTTGGTAGTGTGTATGGTTTTATAACTACACTGCCGCTATTCGCAAGACTGTCCCATATGCAAAAACAACGAACCGAGAAAAACGGTTTTAAAGATTTTTATAAACTTTCGTGAATTTCTCGGTTGAAACTTTACCTTTTCTACTTCTTTCTTCACAGATATTAAGAAAATTGTTGTAGAATTTCGTGCAATGTGTTTTTGATTTGGAAATTGTTGATGCGGAAGAGCAAATAATGATGGGACTGCCTTGCTAGTATATTTAGCATGCGTATTAAATGTACCCGCAAAGCTGTCCCATATTTGGCTTTTCTTTTGTCAGTTGATTATTTGATTCTCTCTATCTGCGCTGTATTGTTCACTTTACTGATTGTTTACTGATAAAAATCAGTTTGAAATGATGTTTATGACATGTTTAGAAGAAAGTTTATCGTGGGAATTGACTGGGTCTAAAATAAAATGAATAACATCGTTCCATGAATAAAACATGTACCATCATATTTTGGAAAGTTTTTCGGTCGATTATCTTTTTAGAAAAACTATAAATACCTTCAAATTGAATTAATGCTCAATCAGAAACAACAAAGCTTCTTGGCTGAAAATATTTAATGAGAAAAATATGACGTACGCGTATGCTACCAGATATGCGTATTTTGGTATATAGATTTTATGAAAGTCTAAGCAGCGAGTATCAGCATGACCAAAACCTAAAAAAAAAAATGGTTTTGTAGCTGACCATGTTTTACAACGAAAAATTTAATAAGCCTTATACGAAATTTAAAAAAAACCGTTTGCTGGAGTTTACCCATTAGGCAAAACTTAGCTTGTAAAATTATGGTAATTGTTATTTTTGACTTTACTGTGCTGTTTTATCTAGTCTAACTTTCGTTATTTCAATGAATGCTTGTTTTGTCGCACACAATGTATGAATATTTGTAAAATTAACGTATTAGAGGAGCAATTTTAAAGCATTCTGTAAAAATAGACATATAGGCAGCTTTGCGGGTATATTTCATATGGGACAGACATGACTTGGTATTTTTTCATATATGTATGTTGAGAACAAAGTTACGCAAGTTTTTAGTGTAAATTGAAGAACTAACTGTATTTGAACGATTTTTGAGATAAAGTGAAAAATGACGAAAATGAAGGGGAGAGTGGGGTATCGTGGGCCATGGGGAAACGTGGGCCACTTTTAATATCTCAGATGTGTGTTGAGATAAAAATCTCAAACCAACTGTCATCGTCGTCGCTTTGTGTGAGCATATATTTCTATATGTTGTTGACTAAAATACGCATCATTTGCTTCTTTTATTTATCAAGCTATCTTTTATTTATCAAAAAAGTGTGAAAAATTTACTTACATAATTAAAAAAACACCCGCTAATCTCATCGATGGGGAACCTAAAATACATAACAAAAATATGCTCCTACGCTTATGATCTTAGTTTTGTCATGATATTTCACGTGGAAAAGGAATTTTTGATGAAACATCAATAAGTCACACAAACGCAACCAATTTGCAAATCATAGCTTGTGGGGAATCGTGAGCCACACATCTTGAATCACCTATATTTTGATGTTTTTACACACATTCAGAACTTAAAATACGTTTTTCCTATCTGTAAAGTTTTCTTATGCCAAATGTAGAGTTAAGAAAGATATTTTGTCCATCCTATATAAAAAATTTGCCAAAATGTTCGCGAGCCAGATTTTGGAATCTATGCGATCATACACAGCTCTCTATGAATTAGGAAATCATAGTTTTGGGTCAACTCATAATCTTTGCATGTTATTTGGTCAATTTGGATTTGGTGGCCCACGATTCCCCACCATTTTTCAGAATCCAAAAAGTATTGCTTTTTTTGAAACAGTCAGAATTTGGGGAAAATAACTTATTAAAAATTATAAAAAAATACCTTATGATACCTTGAAAATGTAGAAAACCATACTATTTTTTATTTTCATTTTATCTTTTATAATAAAGAAGTTATAGAACAACGATAAAAAGTGGCCCATGATTCCCCACTCTCCCATATATATAGTCTTGCGAATAGCGGCAGTACAGTGAATCCTCGATTTTGTTACCCTCATGAGTATTTAAGGGTGACAAATTAGGGACAGTGACAAAATCGGGAAATTTTTCAAAAGCATTTTTTTTTTAAATAATCCTGATGAAATCCATCAGCAAACATAAAAGCTTCACATTTTTGTAGGTGATGGAAAGAATTAGAGAAACATGAGCTATCAAAGAACAAAAGAACATAAGCCGTAAATATCATGAATTTTTCGAAAAAGATACAACGGCTCACCGGCAGGACTTGAACCTGCAATCTCCGCTTCAGTACAACGGCGCGTTAGCTAATTTCACCACGGTGAACATGATGAAACTGGTCAACACGAGCAATCGAGCTCTACCGATCAACTGCTGGAACTTCTATTCATCCATGTATAATCCAGCATGTGATCTTTCCCGCTATTGATCTCCATTGTTTCTCTAACCCACCCCATCAACTCGGGTTTTAAGCCGAGCGAGCACATGGTCGATTGCTTCGGGTTTGCCGCAACTTATGGCCAGACAGTGATGTCAACCTTCCAGATTTTTTTTTGGATCTTCCAGACTTTTTGAACTTTTGCCAGGCATTTTTTTAGGTTTCCAGACTTCCAGATTTTTTTCATTTCTTCCAGACATTTCCAGACTTTTAAGTTTGGACATGAATTTCCTGACAAAACAATCGAAATTCAAAATTTTCGTTGCAAAATGGCAGGAAATGATTCGAATTAGTAATTGAAGAGTGCCACGAATGCCACAATGCCACGAAGATAGTAGTAAAACAGGAAGTAAAGCATAAAACGTAGTGCCACCGACATCACCACAATAGTCTCAGACATATTGATAGTGTATAGAATGTATGATTAATATGAAGTACCCAAGTAACAATTTTAGCTTTATTTTGGTCAGCAAAATGTCGTTTGGACCATAGCATTAATCTTCATAAAAAGCTAAAGTACATTCTATAACATCACCTGGACTCTAATAAAGCCAAAATTAGGCTATTTGGCCCTATCCTAGGAACGTCATCATGACCAATCATTGTTAGTCATCAATATTGGTCACCAAAGCTTTTAAAAAGCTATTATAAAACATGTTAGAAATTTTTGTTTTTTCGGTTCTGTCAGTTCTCGGAGTTTTTTTTTTGTTTTTTCCAGCAACCGTAATGGTTGATGAATGATGATTGCATTATTCAGATATGAATCTGGTAAAATTAATAAAGTCTGCTTCATTTAATATTGGAACAAATTCTTTTGCTCATTGTGGCGCTCCTAGTGGACGGATTTGGAAACTTTTTTCACCCACGTGTCGGGAAATTTATTACCTTTCACCATGTATTTATGTCATAACACCAAACGATAGCATTTTGTAAACAACCGCCATGGAAGCCGAACGGAGAGATCAAATTGTGCACAGTTTTCTTACAAGTACGAGTACGAGAATTTCTTCGAAGCAGCAATGAATAATTTTTTTAATTTTTTTTTATGAAACAGTAAAGAAAATGCTACATTTGTATGAAAAACAATTATGAATTCGTTAATGAATGACTGAACTACACGCAATTGTTTGTGTTCCAATATTAAATGTAGCAGACTTTACATCCGTCGAACTTGGTCAGCACTTGGTCGTACAGCTTTCGAGCACGGATTCTGGCCACATTGTTCTGCTTCAGCGTCCGATTTGGCTGTTTGCTTGCTCGGAATGACCTTATTCCTTCCCGGAGACGAATTCGTCGCACCGTACTGTGAGCGGCCTGGAACTTATTGGCCAAATCGCGGTCTGAAAGATTGGGATTCCTCTTGACGGCTTTGATGACTTTCCCACGCAGTTTCCGGTCGACAGTTCCACTCCGACGCATCGAATGCGGCTTCCGAGCCGTCGTTAATGTTTCCTTGTACTGCTTGATAACACGCCATACGGTATTTCTGGGCATTTTAAGCTGTTTAGCTAGCTTCGATGCCGACAACAATGGATTTTCAAGAAAACTGTGCACAATTTGATCTCTCCGTTCGGCTTCCATGGCGGTTGTTTACAAAATGCTATCGTTTGGTGTTATGGCATAAATACATGGTGAAAGGTAATGAATTTCCCGACACGTGGGTGAAAAAAGTTTCCAAATCCGTCCACTAGGAGCGCCACAATGAGCAAAAGAATTTGTTCCAATATTAAATGAAGCAGACTTTAGCTAAAAAACCAATGTTTTACCCATATAATGAGCGTCTTTTCTACTGCCAGTCAAGATTTTAGGTAAAATGTATATGAAATAGTATCTTAAAATAAATGCGCCTCGTCAAATCTGATGGTCAATCATGATGGGATTGATGGAAAAAAGGCCTGAAAAAATATTTTCCAATGCTGGCATTGTGAATCCATCAACATGGCGTCATTTTGTGCCCTTCGATTTTGCAACCAACATGGCGTGAGTCAATTCATAGTTTTATTATGGTTTAATGATGACCCCAAAAAAAGCTACGATTTGACGTTTCTCTCGCAAGCCAACCAATAACACGCTAAGGTTGAGTTCCTCATTTCTGAGTTGTTAATCATTAGTACAGTAAATGAGGACAGACTTTTTGAATGAAAAGGGATTGGTTTTCAATGACCCGTGGAATAAATCATGAGTTGAAGTCAAATTTCGTTGTCTGACGCCATCTTGAAATCCAAGATGGCGGCTTCCGCTGAACTTTAAAATGGTCTAAATGACTTGAAATCGCATGAAACCCCAACAAAATGGGTATCGGGTGAAAGTGCTAAACGAGTAGAAGTCGAATTTCGCTATCCGACGCCATCTTGAAATCCAAGATGGCGGCATCCGCTCAACTTTTAATGCTTAATGCTGACAAAAAGTCGCATTAAACCACCACTATACGAGTATTGAATGAAAAGGCTAAGCTAGAAGATGTCGATTTTTTTCTTTCCGACGCCATCTTGGAATCCAAGATGGCAGCTTCCACTGAATTTAAATTGCTGTTAATCAATGAAAATCGCTTGAACACAACTTTTTTTCACTTAATACTACATTAAAACTACTATTTTAAAACAATTTAAATCATTTTATATCACTTTTATTATTTTTTCATTATGTTTCTAATGCATTTAGAACTTTTCTTGTTTTGTTTATAGTTTTTGATTTTTTTTTTGCCATTTATGTAATTCTTTTATTCCTATCATGCTATTATGTCTAAATTTTATTGGTCTTATTCTAGCGAAAACTATAAGGTTATGTTGTTTCTGTTAACCGTCTGATTTTGGCACATGTGCCAAATTCGATGTTTCCAAAATCGAATGTTGCCAAAAATGAACGGGGTCTGTATTGTGGTAGTTTTTGTGGGATTTTCAGTCACTTACAGATTTTTTGAGAAACGCGAAAAGAGATATTTGACTTCTATCATTTAGCCTTAGCACCCAATACAATATATTTGGGCGTTTCATGCTATTTTCATTCATTTACAGTATTTTTAAGTTCAGCTGAAGCCACCATCCTGGATTTCAAGATTGCGTCAAAATGCAAAAATAAACTTTTTATAGCTTATCCCAATTGACAAATATCCATATTTTGGAGGTTTCATGCGATATTCAATGATTTAGAGCATTTTTTAAGTTTATAGAAAGCTGCCATCTTGGATTTCAAGATGGCGTAAGATAGCAATATTCGACTTCTATTCGTAAACCCCTTCACCCACTACCAATTTGGGTTTCATGTCATTTTAAGTCATTCACTACATTTTAAAGTTTAGCGGAAGCCGCCATCTTGGATTTCAAGATGGCGTAAGATAGCGTAATTCAACTTCTACCGGTTGATTTCTTTTAACTTATACCCCTATAATATAGGTTTTATGCGATTTTCAGTCATTTACAGTATTTTTAAGTTGAGTGGTAGCCGCCATCTTGGATTTAAGATGGCGACGGGCAACGAAATTTGACTTCTACTTGTTTATTACTTTCACCTTATAACCATATTGTGAAGGTTTCACGATATTTTCAGTAATTTTCAGCTTCGAAAATAAAAGAGGAAGCCGCCATCTTGAATTAATGATGGCGTCAAGCTTTTTTTTCCTACTATTTGGGCCCTTTCACTCAATACTCATATTTTAAAGATATTCATACCACTTTCGGTGATTTCAAGTTTTCAAAGATGTATTTTTTTAATTTAAACTCAAAACCAACACGCATAACTTACCAAAAATGTGTAAAAATGGGAGTTCCAATTCAAATATGTGCTATCTAATCTGAGCGTGTCCTGTTTTGACATTTTGATCGAGAACTGTCAATAAGTTTTATGGCGGTTTAATAATCAGGCACTGAGTGCTATTATAGAACATGCAAAAGAAAGCTTGGAGCAAACTTCTAAGTTTGTGTTTTATTATAGTTTTAAAAAAGCATTCATAACTCTTTCAAAATAACTAAAACAGTATGTTTAATAAAAGTTTTATTAGCGTTTTCAAAACCATCTGCAAACATATGGTCGAAAAAAAATATAAGCATTCTGCATGACCATAATAAAACCGTCATAAAACGAGCTGCACAAAAAAATGCCATAATTAAACCATAATAAAACTTCCTAATGCTAGTTGGCATAATCTGTGTTACTTGGGTAATGAGTGTTTTTCCCTAGACAGCATTATTGCGATCCGACGACTAAAAAAAAAGGTCATCACCTGTAACGAGTTCGCCATCCAAACTTTTCCAGACATTTTTTTAAAACCTTCCAGACATTTCTGAAAAACAGTTGGCATCACTGCGGTCAGATGAAGAAGCAATCAGTGATGATCAAGGTTGAGAGGAGACCAGTTACACCTCCCTGTGTAACTGGACTGCTCGGAACCTTCAGCAGCACTGATTGCTTCTTCATCTGACCGTAAGTTGCGGCAAACCCGAAGCAATCGACCATGTGCTCGCTCGGCTAAAATCCCGAGTCGATGGGTGGGGTTAGAGAAACAAGTGAGATCAATTGCGGGAAAGATCACATGCTGGATTATACATGGTGTTTTCGATAGAAGGTCCAGCAGTTGATCGGTAGAGCTCGATTGCTCATGTTAGCCGGTTTCATCATGTTCACCGTGGTGAAATTGGCTAACGCGCCGTTGTACTGAAGCGGAGATTGCAGGTTCAAGTCCTGCCGGTGAGCCGTTGTATCTTTTTCGAAAAATTCATGATATTTACGGCTTATGTTCTTTCGTTCTTTGATAGCTCATGTTTCTCTAATTCTTTCCATCACCTACGAAAATGTGATTATTTTCAAATACAAAGATGTACCAAGCGATTTCATAACGTCATTATTGATAATAGCTTTGTTTAAAACTTTCATGCCTCGTTGTAATGTAACAGGAAACCAAATGACGTATTTCGCCTTTTCTGATGCCTGGATAACTCGAGTGAATTTCAAAAGATGGTTCCGTCAAAACTTCCATCAGAACACCTGATGAATGTGACAGATGGGCACAGGAAAGGGATGAATGCTGATCAATGACGATGTGGTCTTATTCACTTACTCCTGTAGGTAATCTGTGCGGATGTGTGCGTCACACTCGCTCACATGGCGTGTTAGTGTTAGTGAAGGCATCGCAAATTGCTTGATTGGAGAGCAGAGGTGCCATGTGTCCTGATTTAGCAGGATTTGACCTGATTTTCGAGAGACCTTCCTGATTTTTCAAAAACTCTCGAGTTGTCCTGATTTTTGAAAATTTGTCCCTAAAATGTCCTGATTTGTCCTGATTTTTATGAAACTTCTTAAATATGATCGAATTTGTAGATAAACTATGAGAAAATCGAATGAATAGGTTATAAAATAGTTAAACCCATTTAACAGATTGTAATCTTCGGTTCAGATGTTATTCAAATGGTGTTTTTCGATATGAACTACCGGCCAGCCAACAAGCTGCGTACTGTTGTTACATAAATCAGGCGTTTACAACACCTGTATTACGCCTTTGTTTACGCAATCCAAGCAGAATCCTTATTATTTTCATGAATCAAGAGGTGTCCTGAAAAATCGTGATTTTTAATATCGCGTTGTCCTGATTTTTGACGAAACTACCTGGCACCCCTGTTGGAGAAGGGCTATTTAATGGAAGCTCTATCGTTTCGTCGAATGTCTTAATCCTGATGTTATACTTATTATATTATATATCAATGCTCCACAATAGTAAACATGTAGATAATTCCAAAATAGTATAATTTATGAAAATCAGTTCAGTTGTTTTGCAGAATAAACAAAAATAGTAATTCGGGTTTATATGACCCTAACCGGCTAACTCAAACAATATTTTCATCTAAGAAATCTTAACATTTAGGAAAAATGGTAAAGCAGACACTGCTTAAACCTATTCTTAAGGAATACACATGTATCAACCTAACATTACGGTTGACGAAATAAATAAAAAAGTTATGAGGCTCTCTGTAAATAAAATTTGCTTTTCGCCGCGATAGATTGTATGTTTTTATCATCGACTTTTTTCAGCGAATAAATAACAATAAAATTACTTACCAGTTGGTCCAAACGTTCCGAGCTATTTTATGGCTTTTCACTCCTCTTCAATGGACCTAAAATTGAATTTATTTTAATATCATTTTCTGGTTTACGAGACTAATTTTGAACTTACTTAATCTAGCGATCGTCTTTACTAATATTTGTTGTGGTGCCAGCCTAGGCGAAAAACTAGTTCGATATTTCAAACAATATGATATCAATGATGCCTTCAGATCTTTGAACAAAGTTAAAAACACAATTCTTACAAAAATTAAAGATTAAAACAGAAAAAAAACAACGAATCTAGTGTACGACATGAAATGTGGAGAATGCAAGATATCCTACATCGGTGAAACCAGTCAGTTCTGGCATGAAAGATTAGAACAGCATAAAAACGATGTTCGCGATGGAATCTAAGCCCGAAATCGACAAGATTCGACATTCTCTATCTTAGACTGGACCCAATTCTACAAATTTAGTATCTTTTAGTTGTCTTAAGTGTTATACACAATCATGTAGATAAAAATAGCTTCATAAAATGGAATACATCTGATTTAAGCTGCTCAGTAAAGAGCACAGGCGTCAAGCGAAAAAAAGAGATTTCTCGGATTTGGCCCGCAATGTGTGAAGAAGAAAAAAGTTGGAGGATCAGGACTAGCACAACATTGCGTAGAATATTGTCAAGTTTTGGACTTTAAAAACACACAAATATTGGAAAAAGAACAGAAAGATCTGTGGAAAGATTCTATTAATTTCAAATCAACCTACAACTCTATTCTTCTAAAGATCAAGACACTGACAAACAAATGGAAACATAACATCAATCACAAACAAGTGGCAACAAGTACCTAGTACTATAAACGATCGGTAGATTTAGTCTTGTAGAATAGAAAAGAATATTAAAATCGATTTTATTTAATATCCACTGCAGAGAAGTGAATAGCCATAAAGTAGCTCGAAACGTTTGGACCAACTGGCAAGTAATTTTTTGTTATTTAATTGCCGAAAAAAGACGATGAATAAAAGAAACAAGAAACCTCTATTCTGAAAACGCTGCTTCAAAGTCAGTTTTAGTGAGTAAGCAAGGGCACAAAGATGTTTATTATACTTGCGATAAATACCACCTATTTAAAAAAAAAAAATGACACTTTTCTCATTTCTTTCTTCAGCATCGGATCACGAAAACACCACTGATCTTTGAAGAATATCGTCTTTGAATTATATCTAATTTATATTATGTATAAAGTTAAGACTCGAAGCTCTTCCATGGAGAGAAATCAAAGTTGATACAAAAAATATACATTTTAATTTAAAGTTTGAATACCATAAACTGAAAAAAAAAATCTAGTCTGAAAATTCCAATTTAAAATCATAAATCATAATCCGAAATTTAATATTTGTTATGCTTTATTGATTTTAAATTTGAATCGAGATTATCTCCTTAAATTATATTCACTAACCCATTTTAGTGCCTTTCGGATACCCACCAAAAAAGGCATCACGATCAACAAACAACAACATTCATTGCTTATCTACCACGAAAAATCGTCCTTGAGTGAAAATTCCCCCGCAGCAGTGTCGCCTGGCAAGGAAATGATTAGTGATGGCGAAAACACGACATTCAAGTAAATAAATTACATTTTCCATTGCCGCCGGAAGCGCGTAGGAAATCTTTGTCGTCGTCGTCGTTGTAGTCCTCCAAAATGTCGACACTTTGTAGCATCACCATCGCAGTTGAGCTGTTTAGCAAATTTCTGGTGAAAACACGAAACCAGAGGAAATGGATCATTGAATCACCAGTCTCTCTCTGTTTCGCAAGATAGGACAGATCTTGTTGCTCCATCGCGCCGGGTGAGATGCTAAATCAAAGAGTCGCCCCCTGCCTAAGGCGAGTCGATTTTCGTTTGAAATTGCTAAGTGAAAGGCTGCTGAACATCATTGGAACTGCCAATTCAAGTTCAAAGAGCAGCAAAATGCCGACAGGGAAATGCAGGTGTTTTCGACGGCCAAAGCAAAATCGGAGCCATGCGAGTCGCGAAGTTTCGAGGGGTCAATAAAGGCTGATATTTTGATTCCGGGAAATAAATACGCTTTCGAAGTTAGTAGCCCGAGGAAGCATGTTTTGATGTTGCAGCTCCAAGAAATGTTAGCAAAGCTGTTCATGCGAATCAATAACATCTTCATCAACCCTTTGGTATTGATTATCTGGGTGATGCCTTGGAAATGTCAAGTTAAAATTGAATTTATAATTCGATTAGAGGAGTGACAAAAACATTTCTTTTACTAGTTCATCTAGCTGACTAATTAACGCGCCTGATTCATTTCTGCATGGAAAAAAGCTGACGCCGTAAAACTAAACGAATTACGGTGGTTAAATCGTGCGCAAAATATTAAAACCACTTGTGGAGAGATATTTTGAAACATTACTTTTGAAACTAAGCTTGGCTAACAAAAGATCCTAAGATTTTGCAAACATTGTACTGGTGATCTTTCTCATGTCTCATTTAAACTATCATGTCATAATAGAAATGATTGAGATCTTAATGATCAATGACATAATGAAAAACTTTTTCTTTATCTTTCTTCACCTATCGTGAATTTCATGGCATATTTTCATTACAAAACATCTTATAATAACGACGTGTGAGAAAAAAACAATTGATCATTAGTCGAAATTTTAGCCTTAGATAACTCTAAAAAAACAAAAAAACAAGGCGACACATCAAACACGCCATCATCTGGAGAAAACTATAATGTAAGGCTATGATCATTTAGTGTCCGGGCACATTATTTCGGTGATAGCTACGTTATTAGAGCTCAGATATGCAAAACTTTAGCAGCGTTGTGTTGATTATGAAAAGGACTATCTTGCCTATTTTTGCCAGATTTTTAAGTTAATGTGTGTTTGAGATATTTACGATGCAAAAAGACATAGTAAAAATAATTTTGCACAAATTTGCGCCTTTTGCGCATTTTGCGCCTCGAAAACTCTTCATTTTCGACTTGAAAACTCATAAACTGTTGATTTTTTCCTGATTTTTTTTTGGACCGAATGGTTAAGGATTATAAGGAGCCACTCTAGAATCCACACGAAGTTCAAATCAAGCATCGGAATGGAACCCTTGATCTTAAATATGGTAAAAAGTCTATGGTTATTGGGGATAACTGAATGCAGACTCCTTAAATAATGCAATTAATCCATTTCCGTCAGTTAAAAAGTGTTTTCCGACTAGTAGACACCTAGTAAATAACTAATGATAAACAGTTCCTTAGATTGCAACATGTACAACCGGTTTTTACGCAATGTGACAAATGTGTCCTGATGGACGAAGAAATTTATGTTAAAACCGGTTTAAGAGATCATTTTTTTCGAGATGCCTACTAATGAAAAGGTTCCAACCAGATTCCGATTGCTTTTTCCAGGTGAGTTTGTGTAAAATATCATGATTTTGCAAAGGTTTTACTTCTGCGGTAAAAATAATAGATCAATACATGACTGACACAAGTGTGCAAAGATAAAAAAGAGATTTTATGAAAAAGTAAGATTATTTCTTGAAATCATTGATAAATATATTTTTTTATATTTTTATATTAAACTAGCTGACCCGTTGTGCTTTGCTACACCTTCAGGAAATAAAGGTTATTTCTAAAAATTTATTCAAATTTAGGTTTTAGAGAGCATTTTTTTAAATCAAACCTCATCATACTTCAGAACCAACAACTTTGAAATGAGAGCTGCAGCTGCAGTTCTGAATTGCAATTCAAAGATGGTATATATTATTTACTGAAACTTGATCTCAAAACTCGTTTTTCAAGATCTGAAATTTGTACTCTGTACGAAAAAACCTTTTTAAAAATTGTCCCTCCTTTGAAAAGCTCTTTATCTTAAATTTACATGGGATCTCGTTTCCAATTTTGTCCCCCACTGCTTGAAGAAGGTAGGCAAATTTAACCGGCTCGAGTCCCAAACAGCACATATCATGGTAATGAAAAATATATTGAATTAGTTATGTATTAAATGCAGTGCAAATTTCTTTTTTTTTAAAAATAAATTTACTACGGCAAAAATATAAATATTTAAAAAAATATCAGTTGCATCACTTAATAAGTTCTCAGCGTTTTTTTCCTTTTCTCTTTGAAAGTCAAATATTCAAAAATGTTGGCAAAAACAAATTTCTAAGTCTACATTTGTCCCGTATATTAGGGCAAGTGTCAATGCAAAGCTTATTTACAGAGGCGTCAGAGTAATGGCTTTAAAATGGATTTAATACGAATTCCTGTTTTTTGTTCTATCAAGTTTCACTGATATATCTGAAGTATTCCTGCAGTATAAATTTATGTTTGTTACTCCACTTTTCACGAATGCTGTTCAAAGGGAATGACCTTTATTTACGAAGACATTTAAGAATTTTCAATATCCGCTTCAGTTTCAACATTCGGAATTCCCCTTCTGGTCTTTCCAACATATTGAATCATTTTGAAGATGAATTTCTTCAAAGTTCGACGTTTGCCCTTACCCCATCGTGTAAGTTGACAGGAGGGAATATTGTTTTTAAAACTTTAACGGTAAACTAAAAATTTCTCATAAAAATTTTGCGTCCGGTTGAATATCAGTTCTAAAGTCTCGCTTTTCAAAAACGAAGCGGATCAATCAAAAGTCTCTTTTATGCAGCCATGTAACACAAAAACACTTTTCATGTTAGGTACGTACTTGAATTGGTATGTAAGAAAAAAGTACGATGGTTTTTTTTGAGAATTATTAAAAATAAAAAGCTCCCATTTTCATTTCTAAATTCGTTTCAGTATTTGGGCCGAAGTAAAAATTTCTAGAAGAAAACATAATTTTTAATTTTTTTTTTAACAGAAAAAGTTGAACGTTTGAACATGTTCTAATGTGCCTCGAATGAAAAGTCAAATGCTACCTACATTAACACGAACTAAATATAGAAGTAGTTTTGGAAATCTTTCAATTGGTTTTGATTTGATTGATAAAATACTAATCCGTGTCACATCTAGGCGTTATTTATTACCACGTGCAATTAAGCAAACACATCTAGGTTGCATATCGCCCCCACGTGCATAAGACACATAGGTACTTGGTTGAGAAACAGACGCCTGATTGTTAAATTTTTCCAGCGATCAATGAACAGTATGCTTCGGTTACTATCCACTTGCGACGACGTTTGCTTGACCATAGAGACGAAAAACAAACCCCTCAAAGAAAAGAAAATCTCTAAAAATGGATACCATGACTTTTCAATTTCAGATTTTGGCAAACAAAAATATTATTTGTATTATTCGATCGGCCAAATGTCAATTTGGGTCACATCTAGGCGTCATTCATAACCATGTGCTCTACAAATGAGCTAGGAATCAAGAAGAAAAAAATCACATCAAGGCTTCATATCGCCACCCCTTGCATTGAAAATATGCTTGGTTGAGAAATACGCGCCAAAATATTCCCACTGATCAGTATGCTATGCCTGGGTTACTATCCTTTTGCGACGTTGGCTCGACGCCTCGACCTTGGAGACGAAAAACAAACCGCCCAAAGGAAGAAAAAATCTCGAGAAAATGGATGTCATGACTTTAATTTGTTTCGAAAAACTACAAATTTTGTATGGAAGCCCCCCCTCACTTAAGTCGGATGGAGTTTTGACTATTACAGAAACCATCCCCGGCCTCAAAAACCCTTAGATGCCAATTTTGACGATGATCGGTTCAGTAGTTTCCGAGTCTATAGGGAACAGACAGACAGACAAACATTCATTTTTATATATATAGATGTCATATTGACACCTTCATTTCCTCCATAGAAAGTATTTCGATCAAATGAATAGTTTTTAAAATACAATCGTTTGTAACTGCCCGGATACTAAATTATCATAGCCTTAAAGGGTGTTCACGATGAAATTGCCACACACAAAATTGATTCGCAAAATTTGAGTTTTCATCCGATTGCCATCAAATTTTCAGGGATTGAAGAATGACTATTAGACTTCATTTTACTATTTTTCTCGTATTTTATTCACAGTGCATACGCAAATGCCAGCACATTGGCCTTAACCCCGGCCATAAGATTCTGCACAACCTGTGAATCAACCGTTTTTTGCATGTAAACCCGTACTTTCTTCAGTTCCTCGACTGTCTTCACTACCTTAGGTCGTTTAAGAAGGTGCTGCTTCCTAATCGCCCAGTTCCGGAAGGACAAAACTAAGGCTGGGCTTCGAACGTTCAAAGTATAAAAGGCCCCTTATCGCGACGAGAAGCAGTCCGAGAAAAACCCGTGTCAGGAAGTTGTACCTCAGCATGCTGACGAAAGTTGAATGATGCATCATGGACGACGTAATATATGTGAAGGCCGACTTCAAACAGATCTCCGGCAACCTGTTTTTTACGGCCAAGGATAAGTTCAGCGTTCCGGAGCATGTTCACACTCAGAAGATTTCCAAATTTGCGAAGAAATTCCTGGTTTGGTGGACTTGTTCTGCTTTTCGTCGCGATTAGCGTCGCCTTTTGTACCCTTAACGTTTGAACCCCAGCCTTAGTTTTGGCCTTCTGGAACTGGGCGATTATGAAGCTGCACTTTCTTAAACGGTAGTGAAGACAGTCGAGGAGCTGAAGAAGGTATGGGTTTACATTAGACTGCTCCAAATAGGAAATTCAAAACCTGTGAAATGTTATGTGCTGCAGGCTAGCCCATTTTTGAAGCCCAATAACTTTTTTTATCTAAACTCTTATCGAAATGCAGTCTTCAGATGAAATATTTTTCATAATTTAGGCTTTAAGAAAAACCGTTTTTGAAAGAAATAGGCCGACAGGAACCAAAGTTATTGACGAAAAACTTGTTTTTCATATTTCTCCCGAACAAAATGTCTCAAAATCCCATTCAAACTTCAGGCTGGTTGAGCGACCCCTTCCCGTGTTCCGATCTGGCCCAAATTTGGCATGGGATCTTGTACTTGACCTTGGATCAATTTTAGCCAGCAGCGCATAACATTTTCAAAAGTCGGGTCATTTGGGGCACTCTAGTTTGCATGCAAAAAACGGTTGATTCACAAGTTGTGCAGAATCTTATGGCCGGGGTTAAGGCCAATGTGCTGGCATTTGCGTATGCACTGTGAATAAAATACGAGAAAAATAGTAAAATGAAGTCTAATAGTCATTCTTCAATCCCTGAAAATTTGATGGCAATCGGATGAAAACTCGAATTTTGCGAATCTATTTTGTGTGTGGAAATTTCATCGTGGACGCCCTTTATAAACATTGACAATCTGAACTACTTCTAACGTAAGCTTGCCCGATTGCCCGATATTATCCGGGTTTGCCCGCGTTTATAAAAATAATCATTAAACGTTTTTTGAAAGCTGCAAATACGATCGAGAATACCGGTATCTGAACTTTTCTTGTACCGTAGTTGAATGAAAGGGAATCAACTACAAAATGACGAAAAATGTATGGGAATCGGGGAGAACGAATACTTTGGAGCGTGTTTTTCCGAAAACAGCTTTAATGCACTTATACCCTTTTGGATATAAGGGCCTTATATTATAATTTTCGGAAAACTACAGGTGGTCACAGGTTTTTACTATGATAAAAACATTTTCAAAAAAATCTGAATTTTGTTCTGATGAAAGATAAGATTCGAAGAATCGTTTGTCTTTACTGACTCGAAATTAATGATTTTTTGTCACTTTTTCACCTACACATCATTTGATTATGAATAAAATAACAAGAATTATTGCTTATCCATTGAAATAAAAAAATTGTGAATACTTGAACAAAATAGGATGTTGAATAATTTTACATTGCTTTGGATTAAATATTGTGTTACTAGTTGATTGTTGGTCTTGTTCAAATATGGGGTCCTAAGAGCCAAATGACTAAGTGCAATAATAGTCGATTCTAATTTAGTAATTCAAAACTATTCTTCTTTTTTTCAAAACTATATTCGGTGAATATTTAAAATTTTTGGAATTTTATTTGTGCCCATACTTATACGTTCCAAAGAAAAAAAAATAACATTCAAAAAACGTATGGAAATGACCAAACACAACATCTTTAAAGCGTGTTTTCTTGAAATTAGCTCTTACGCACTTATACCCCTTTGGTTGCAGAGGCTTGATATGGTTTGAAACTTGACACAATAGTGTCACTGTTTGTTGTATTACTCTACAAATTACTTCATAATTTTTTTTATAAAATTCTCTTCAAATCGAAAGCATTTCAGTGAATTTTTATCCTTGTTCTACACACACACAAATTTACTATACAATCTCCAGACAGTTATATGTTTTCCGAAAATTTCAACGGATGGTGGCTAAATATTCACAAAATTTGCTTAGGGGGCGGTATGCTCCGAAGCTCAGCAAAAGGGGGAAGTGAGTGAAAAAAGTTTTAAAACCACTGATTTAGATGAAACTTGCTTGGAATTGCCACACACAAAATTTAGAGAAAAAAATCCCCTCTCTATGGTGTACTCTGGAGATTAGGAAATTTTGTACCTCAACATATTCTGCTGAAATTTTACTATGCTTTTATTCACTCATTGCTAAATTATCCTATAATAGTTTGGCGACGTGCGTTTCAATCAAATCTCAAAAAGCTTCAATCCTTCCAAAATAGGTGTTTGAAAATCTCTACAAACTTCCTTAACTTTATCGAACTAGACTTAATTACTCGATTGCTTCCCATAATATTACACACCTAGTAGATATTTGTTACTGTCATACTTTAATATCTATACGTCTTTGACATTCTACACTCAACAACGATCACCTAAAATATTCATTTCTCGATTGCAATTAGAAAACATGACACTCGCCACTTGAATCAATTACAACGATGTCGATCTTCAACTACCTTAAGTCAGAAAAGAGTTTCTGTCATAGGTCCAACAAAATATAACTCCTTGCCTAACGAATTAAAAGAAACCAATTCTCGATTCACGTTCAGAAACAAATTGCTCTAAACATTCAAAACTTAACTAAGCCGTTAAAAACTGGCCGTAAAAAGCCGAACAAAGCTGGTCCTAAGTACCTATTTTAAAATTTTTGTAGCAATAATTTATGTAAAATCAAATAAAAATATTAAAATTTTAATAAATTTTTGAAAATTTGTTTTGTGTTGCTGTAAAGAAAAGTAAAATGTCGTTCTAACATGGGTCTCTTCAAAGTAAATCACTTTCGATTGAGATTCATGGTGTAAGTTAGTTTAATTAGTCACATTTCCTCGAACCAAATTATCTTTAATTGCTTTCTCAGCATGAACAAAATTTTGCGCGCATATAGTTTTTTAATTCCTTTTTTTTGCCAGATATGCTGAGAACAGTGGCGTCCATTATCAGGGGGCACAATTGAGCTTGTTGGTGCTGCGGAGTGTGGTAGCCGAAAGTAGCTTATACTCAGAAGCATAACTCAAAATGTATACAGTTTATTTTTAAACTTTATTCCTTGCCGAAATTTAAAGAAGCGAAGTTTGTGAAATTTAGTTTAATGGCATCTTAGATAAAAAATGCCGAATATCAGTGTTTAGATTTTTTTCTGCGGTCTCAAATGTGTTAATTGGAACATTTATTAGGAGCATTGAACACAATTTGAAGTGCTTCGACGATAAAATAAAGTTTCTAGTTTTCAGGTTTATTGAATTTGAAAATTTAGAATTGAATGTCGGGTTTTGCCAGGTTATTAAAAAACTCCCGGAATTGCCAGGCCCTGAAACGAGCCGCAAAATTTATGGAATGCTTAATATAGAATGACATCGTTTTAGCACCGCTCTTACTCGATTCACTCATACGATTTTCAATATGAATTTAAACCTTCTAATATCTTCCAGCCTTCATGTCTATCCTTTTGCGGTAATTCTTATTTTTATGAAAACAAATCAATTCTTGAGGTAACAGTGATAACACACTGTGAGAGATTATCATACAAGCAAGCGGTCAAACATATGTTCAATATGTTTTCAAAAATTTGACTGTCGTTTCTTTTTGTTACGATCGTTAGATCATAAGATCATAAGTTAACATTTCACAATCACATTTTGGAAGTGTCTTATATATTGATAAAAAAGAAGGGAAATGAAACATAAATTTGTAAAACTTGAATAAAATAAGCCAGACCTGAATGATCTCGTCCGAAAACTCTGACGCTATTCAACCCTGAATTTTTATATAGAAAATCATTTACATATTGCTGTTGTACGTAAAAGTATTAGTAAACAAAAATTTTCTTTATATTTCTTTTTTTTTTCAAAAGTATATATTTTTGCAATTTTAATTTATTTTTGACATCTCAAGAATGGAGGAGTCCTGAAAGCTTTCATAAATAAAGTGTCTACTTTCTATTAAACAATTTGTTGGAATTTTTTTTTCGGTTTTTTGCCCGCGTGATCTCTCATAGTGCAACATAGTGCCATGTTTTATTGATTTTTCTGCGTTTTCTCTGCTACTTGATCATAAAGTTTGACAGCTCTGTGCGCTAGTGGTGAGGTGGTGACTCCTTTTGGAAAAAATAGCTTTTTCCAGTGATCCCTTAGAAGCCTAATATTTTCTCCGTTACACGCAATTCTTCGTCAAAAGTACGGTATTTAAAGCTGCATTCAAAATTCCAAACGATTTCTCATTAGTCTTGTCGACTATTACAAAACTTGTCTAATTTTATATTAAAAAGTTAGAAACTTATCTTCATATTTTATTACAATACCTTACCGAGAACTCAGAAAACAAAAAAATTCAAGTGCGTTTACTTGAAAACAGGCTTAAATGCTCTTATACTCCTTTGTAAAGATGAACTATTGAACTTCTCAACTATTCGGCCAAACAAATAATCGGTCGAATATTCTATTGAGTTTTGAATGAAAAAATGAAAACAAAAGCAGTTAATTTTATTTCCTTCTATTTGTTCCATCATAACGCTCTTTATGTTGATAAGTCGATTATATTCAACCAGATGATATTACCAGATGATGTATTACAAGATCTTTTTCAAGTAGGGGTTTCTCTGATTATCAAAATGTCTCCAATAACTGAAAGGATATCTAATAACTTTTCGCTTCTCGGGCGATTATCATTAAAAAGATTGGGTTCCTGTAAAATCTGGGACAAAACATGTCGAAAGAGGTGCCATGCAATTTGAAATTGCTGATTTGATATCAAATCAGATGAACGTTGAATTTGAGCAAGATATCTTCAAAATAGTATGACATAAGTATAGGTATGACAGTTTTAAACATTTGTATTTTACTTCACAGATTGAAAAATGTATTGCTACGCGCAGTGTTGTCAGATATACTGACATTCTTGTGAAAAGTTGAATAAATGTTTATGAAATTCAGGAATTTTAAATATTTCCGTTAATATTAAAGATATGTTTTCCAATTTAATTTACAAATTCCTTATAAAGGAATGTGTTGGAAAATGTACATAAATTTATACTAATATGAAACATGCTTAAAGATAAGCGGACATGGCGCGCTTTGCCCCGCATCGACATTTTTATTTAAATTCGATTAAATAATATAAATAATTATTAAATTAGGAAATATTTTGTTTTCTGATGAATGTAAAGACCCATGTTCATCATTAGAACAGATGACAGTTTTTTTTGCTTTTGGTTGACGTAATTCTTTACGAAAAAAGTTGAAAAATTGCAAGAAAAACTCCTAAACAATTTTTTCTTTCGTTTTTCGTCATATTTACGTAATATAAAAAACTTAGAAGATCCACAAATGTTTATGAACGCATAAAAGTGTAAATAGAACAAACTGACATTTCCAGAAATGCTGAAAAATGTTTGATTAGTGAAATACTGATGGTGGCGCATCTTGCCCTCTAGGCATTTTGGACCCAGTTCCCCTACCATACTTTTTACAATACGTACCAACACGGTTTGGAAATTCAGGACGAATTTTGAAAGTGCTGTAAAAAGGCCAAATCTGTCCAAAATCTAGGCATTATTCTAAAACGTACGAGATAAACAAGAAAAAAATACTTAAGTTTTAAAGTTTTCATTGAACCATTGCAGCAGTGTTAAAATCTTATCTGAGAATTAAAAAAAATTATGAACTTTTTGAAATCGCTTTTGAACACGAGTTCAAGAAAATCAAAGAGAAACATATTGACATCATAAATTAAAATTTTGAAAACACGTACAAAATTTAAAAAAATCTGTGAAATCTGTGAATATTCCCAAAATTCTGTAATCTATGACATAGATGTTGTGATGAAAATTTGTTGAAAATTCTGTGAAATTACAGATATTTCTGTGATTTCAGCAACCTTGCTGTGAGCAAGTCTGGATTTATCATAAAAAAAAATCTGGAATAAACAGTAATCAAAATGGAAAGCGATACTTGTCGGAATTCTTCTGTACGATCAACAGTGAAATATACACGGATACATCTACGATGTTTTACGAATTTAAAGAATAAATATTCGGCCGGATGCTTAGCTCAACTATTTGATGAGCCGAATATTCCACTTAACGGTTTATGGGTAATATTCGGCGCCGACTATTCGCTACATCTCTACTGCTTTGATTCTGAGGACTTTAAATGACACGCGAATACAGCATTTTTTTAATTTTGCCATGTATGCCGTAACCGATATTTGATCTTATGTCTGCTTAGAAGACTTGAACGTTAAAAATTTGTTTTAATATGTACATCAAAATTTTCGATACATTTTATAATGCTAACGCTTCATCAGAAGCAGATTAGGTGAAAAATTTTCTATCTCAGATTTCATTTCTCTGTTTATTTTTTTATTTTTTTTGTTGAAATTTGAAGCTCTTAAAGTCTAAGGAAGATGATTATTTTCAGAATTTTTCTTTCAAACTCTCTGGAGCCACCATTGCCGCTTTTTATGTTGAATAAAAACTAACAGTTTTCACGCTTTGTGCTGCCGTCGCGAATGGTTCATTTTTGTTTGCTCCCCGCTCGTTTGTGTGTGGAGCTTACTTTAAGCTTTTGTATCGAATGTTCAATGCAAAATCGAAAATGGTGTAAATTAGTAATGTGTGAAGTGATAAAATCCATTTCCTGCAAACTAACACGAATTAAAAGAAGATGCGCATTGCGTAGACGTGTAATCTGCTTTAGCGGGTCAACGGTTTTGGCATATATAACGGAAAAGACTTCCTAAAATCAATTCCGAAAAAAAGTGTATTTTAAAAACTCGATTTCATTAGGTAGAATGTGAACTTATTTCTAAAATTTTGCCTGTAGAAGAAGTGTTTTCAACAACAGGTTGTAGTGAGAATGTTGTTACAAAACGGATCAATCTGTCCAGCAACAACAACACAGCAGCAATTCGAAACGTGTCAGAACATGTTTCCGATCACAGTGGGCGGGGACGTTGTGCGCTGGAGATAATGTCGCTTGCTTACATATATCCGAAGCATGAAGAAATACTTTTTTGAAAATTGTGAAAAAGGAAGAAAAGAAGAAAACATGGGCTTAATCGAAGTCAATCTGGCGATGAGTATGGCTGATGTCATGCTGAAGCAACTAGCAACGCAACGCAACGCAACGTTCCAATAAGATTGCGTTGCAACGCATTGGTATGTCATGCTGGCGCGACCTGTGACTTTGAAATTACCTACAAATCATCACTTCTCTACATCTGATAATGCTTTGAATCGTCTCCTTTCTTTCGAGAGCCATCAAAAACTCATCAAATCACGACCCGGATTGCAAGAATGCCAAAATTTGAACCGACAAAATTCCTTGTTTTTTTGCGGGAACTAAGAGTTTATGAAAATTTTCTCGCCGATTAAGATATTTTTTAGTTTATTATCACAAGTTCGGACAGATCTTCGTACTATTGTGCTTAAAACCCGGAATCACTGCTTCAAATCGAGAAAAAACAATATTCCTATTGGATTTCCTACTAGTCGCGCTACAAAACACATTGGCATCAGATTGGTCGCGCTATACAAAGCGACCAGTATGACAGGTCTGCGCGATTTCCATGGAGATCAAATGAGAGCTGGTTAGTCGTGTGAACGTTGCGTTGTAGGTCGCGTTGCTAGTTGCTTCAGCATGACATCAGCCTATGTGTGGCGGGTAACAACGTCCAATGGAAGGGGTAGTGGTTTCCGTTATTTTAGGAAAAAAATGCTACTATATGTTGCAAAATTTATTTGTGGTTGGTTTGGAAGTGCTAATGGGGTATATGAAAGTATTTACCAAATTAGATGGCAAGCATTTTCAGTGCGCAATTAATGCGATGATTAATGAAGATGATATGAAAGTGCAATGTAGATAAAGAAAGAATAATGGTTGTGGTAAGGTTTAATGTTTTGGTAAGATGTGCTTTTAAAAATGGTAAGATATGTTTTCCCATATAAATGACCATATAAGATTGATCAATCAGTTGCCAGCTGGCCAGGTATATACACGGATGCCGGAATATCTGTTGTAAATTTAAAACATAAAAATGTTATAAATTTTTGACTGGTTGCGCACCTGATTGATTCATTCATCCAAAGAATACTAACAGTTACACGTATACATACATTACATAACAATTCACACGAAGCCATGGTGCCGGGTATGGTGTACAATGCATTAAAAATTTGTCAAGTTAACTAAATAATGCATATGATTCCATACTTTGGTCAAACTGCGGTGAATCCGTGCACCCATGGTGGATTATCAACATACAATAAAAACTAACAGTTTTCTATTTGTTCTCGAATTTGAATCTATTTGAACCGAATCATTGATTGTTTTGATTCCTTTTGCTATGTCCAATTCACAATCGAGAACAATAGATCAATGATTGCTGATGACAGATAATGAAGATGATGATGAACGCGGTACATCGCGGTGTTTACATCATCACTACTCAAATTGAGTTCGCGGTAACGCAATAGTTTGCCAGATATTTTGGGTAAGAGTATGAAAGTACTCATTCTGAAATAAGTACTTTTTCGGTTAGGGAAGATGATAAGTGGAGAGTGAGAAAATAGCAATTCCTAAGAAATTGTGTGGTTATGTGATGACTAGACAGACGAAACATGAATAAAGATAACTCTATTCCGCCACTGAAACCTGCGTTTTCAACAAAGAATAAAACTGAAAACGATGTTTACTACTGTTTTCAGAAATTTATCACATGACTGAACCTTTAAAGATCAAATCAAAAGAGTGATAAGCAAAATTCTTTAAATAAGCGTATGGTTTCGAAAAATTCGTCAGCTTCACTAAAAGTTTGCTTTAACTTTAAGGAAAATTCTACACTTTAACTAAAGCTCCCGAATGATTCAATTTTATTTTAAGAAACGCCATGAACTTCCTTCTGAAAAGGAAATAAGAATCATCTAATGCCCGAAAAGGAAATCAAGCTTAGAAAATATTTCTCAACATGTCCTAACATTATTCATTCTCTTCACTCGAAATCGTAAACAACAAACGTTCTATGATGGCTGATGGTTACCGATGTTGAATGAAAGCCACCAAAATGGTGTGGTGTAGCTCGTTTTCTAAGATTTGCATAACGAGAGAAGAATGTCGTGGCTCCGCAAAACACGACACCCCGAACAGTGATGGGTAACGGAATCGAACAAATAACTTAGTATAGGCTTCGGAGTTTCTAATGTTTCGAATGAATTTTTGAAAGACGAATTTAAAAAAAAAATCAGAATTTATGGATCACACTAATATTTTTTAAATTTTATTTCATTGGTTTGTATTTGTATTTATATCAGCTTTCAAATGCGGTATCAACTTATTATCGGGTCTCTTTTCCCCAAAGGCACACGCATCAGACAATATCTGTTCCCGGAAATTGTAACCGAATTAAACTTGTGGACAACAAATTACCACCTTTCTTGAAGATGCCGGCGGCCGTATTCTGTATCATAGAAGCCACTTTCTAGTTAGCAGCTGAAATTTGCTGCTTTTTGTAGCTACAATGGAAAATCATTAGGTGGAAAGTGAAGAAAAATTCATTGGAAAATGTGTTTGAACTGAGATGAAATTGAACACGTCATTTGGTTCAAAATCAAATGACAGTCAGACCAAATTTCCTCGACAAGTTCAATATTCGTTACAATATATTTGAATTTTGTAAACTAAAAATATCAAAAGTGGCTTCAGAGACTGGTTTGATTGGCCTTATGCTTAAAAATTTTATTTTGAATTTTTTGTAATTTTTGTAATTTTTGTCATTTTTGTAATTTTTGTCATTTTTGTCATTTTTGTCATTTTTGTCATTTTTGTCATTTTTGTCATTTTTGTCATTTTTGTCATTTTTGTCATTTTTGTCATTTTTGTCATTTTTGTCATTTTTGTCATTTTTGTCATTTTTGTCATTTTTGTCATTTTTGTCATTTTTGTCATTTTTGTCATTTTTGTCATTTTTGTCATTTTTGTCATTTTTGTCATTTTTGTCATTTTTGTCATTTTTGTCATTTTTGTCATTTTTGTCATTTTTGTCATTTTTGTCATTTTTGTCATTTTTGTCATTTTTGTCATTTTTGTCATTTTTGTCATTTTTGTCATTTTTGTCATTTTTGTCATTTTTGTCATTTTTGTCATTTTTGTCATTTTTGTCATTTTTGTCATTTTTGTCATTTTTGTCATTTTTGTCATTTTTGTCATTTTTGTCATTTTTGTCATTTTTGTCATTTTTGTCATTTTTGTCATTTTTGTCATTTTTGTCATTTTTGTCATTTTTGTCATTTTTGTCATTTTTGTCATTTTTGTCATTTTTGTCATTTTTGTCATTTTTGTCATTTTTGTCATTTTTGTCATTTTTGTCATTTTTGTCATTTTTGTCATTTTTGTCATTTTTGTCATTTTTGTCATTTTTGTCATTTTTGTCATTTTTGTCATTTTTGTCATTTTTGTCATTTTTGTCATTTTTGTCATTTTTGTCATTTTTGTCATTTTTGTCATTTTTGTCATTTTTGTCATTTTTGTCATTTTTGTCATTTTTGTCATTTTTGTCATTTTTGTCATTTTTGTCATTTTTGTCATTTTTGTCATTTTTGTAATTTTTGTCATTTTGGCATTTTTGTCATTTTTGTCATTTTTGTTATTTTTGTCATTTTTGTCATTTTTGTCATTTTTGTCATTTTTGTCATTTTTGTCATTTTTGTCATTTTTGTCATTTTTGTCATTTTTGTCATTTTTGTCATTTTTGTCATTTTTGTCATTTTTGTCATTTTTGTCTTTTTTGTCATTTTTGTCATTTTTGTAATTTTTTTTTGTCAGTTTTTTACTCAAATTCTGAATGATTTTTAAAGTTTCTGAAAAAATTATTCTGAAGTTTTTTAGAACAATTCGAATAAACTTTTGTTGGTCCTACAGCTCGTTTTATCAATACGGTAAAAAAAACTTCTGGATTCACAAGAGACATTCGATATGACCTCAAAAATGAATCTGGTCTGATTTCCCATCGCAAAAGTACCACTTAAGTCAAAGCACCTTGAAGATTGTGGAAGAGCAGAGTAGAGCAGCAGCAGAAAAAAAGAGTTCATTCTGCTTTGGTTTATTGTGTTTTCTGATGGTACTTAAGGTGCTCTCGATTCCCAAAGCCAACGTTTGAGGAGATTTTCTCCTTTCCCAGATGTGCTGCAAGTCCGAACACAAGCTCCAGCATATGTATGTACTTATGAGTGTGGGTGGGTTGTTTAAGTGACGAAAAAAGTGGATCCATGATTCACATTTCTTTTTGTTTTTTTTTACTACTGTTCTCTTCTGTGAGATGAAATGAAAATCTGCTGAACGAATCACATTTCCCGATGCTTCGGGTGCGGTTGGCATCTTTGAGAATCACGAACAGGACAGAATTGCCATATTCAGCTGCCAGGTAGTAGGTATCTCTCATGGAACTGTTTCACCAGAAAACTATGAGCCGGATAAGCCTTTGAGCTCTGGTTTTTGCGACTTTTTCATATAACATGGAGCCATAACATCAACGTTTATTTTCCCCCAGTATTAGATTAACTTAAATAACTCGGCAGGTATTAAGTTAAAAAAAACAGCTTGCAAGCTTGTTTGAAAATAGACTCCTCTGTTTGGAAAAATAAGTCTTGAGTTCTCAATTTTAAACTTATGAACTATTGAAGAAGAATGATTTTATACTAAAACTAGAAAGACGTCAGATCACCAATAATAAATCTGTCCAAATAATTTTAACGATGATTGAATATCTCCAAAGCACTTTCTCTGAATGGATCACTCCCAGGAAATCAAAGAAAATAACCCTCCGCTCATTAAAATCAAGCTGAGACTCAAAACGATCCAGTGACGTATAATGGGTAAGTAATCCATTTTACGTCTTTCATATGAGCCGTCGATGTTCGACAAATCATGTGTTGGTGATGATGAAGAAGACGATGGTTACCAATTTTCCCCGCTGACAGCTCCAGAGATTCAATTTCGAATAATTGAACCGTATGATGCGGCCCGAATGATGATCGGATTTGAAAGCATTTTTTACTACCGCTAATGGAAAGACGGGAATCAATCCCTGCTATTTTTTCTTAACAACCATTCCAATCGCATGAAGGAAGTGCGCGATTGGCGAAAGTAGCTTCGAAATTGGCTGTGATTCATGAAACCGGAAATCAAACCCAGTGAAGTGAAAAATCATTTGGCGGGATGCTATAATTTTTGTAACGCCATCCCGTTGGGAATTATTGCGCTAGTAAAAAATTCTGTAAAGAAGGGATTTGAGCGTCGGAAACCCCAAATTCCTCATTGGTGGCAGAATGCTTCGTGAAAGATTTTGTCTACATTGCAAAAAATGATTACCTTGTTAAAAATGGGGTTGGGCCAATTAAATCGGCGAAGGATTTGCCAATCAGCGAACTCAGAATCCTCCAGACAGTACTGATTGTATAATTAATGAACGGGGAATCATGAGCCATCGCGGGAATAAAACATCCCTTCGTTATCTTGATAATCAGGTTTTTTGCACGGGGGATCTAAAAAGATTTCTATTTATGCAGTATCAAAGTTTACTAGACGTAAGAAAGAAGCAATTCAAATTCTCCTTAAAACATTTGAATAAAAATCCAACGATACTGACGGAAATTTAATGAGAGCAAAGAGCAAAGAGCAAAGAGCAAAGAGCAAAGAGCATAGAAAAAAAAAAACAAAGAGCACTCTTGACAATTTTGACAATTTTGAAAATTTTGTCAATTTTGACAATTGTGACAATTTTGACAATTTTGACAATTTTGACAATTTTGACAATTTTGACAATTTTGACAATTTTGACAATTTTGACAATTTTGACAATTTTGACAATTTTGACAATTTTGACAATTTTGACAATTTTGACAATTTTGACAATTTTGACAATTTTGACAATTTTGACAATTTTGACAATTTTGACAATTTTGACAATTTTGACAATTTTGACAATTTTGACAATTTTGACAATTTTGATAATTTTGACAATTTTGACAATTTTGACAATTTTGACAATTTTGACAATTTGGACAATTTTGACAGTTTTGACAATTTTGACAAATTTGGCAATTTTGACAATTTTGACAATTTTGACAATTTTGACAATTTTGACAATTTTGACAATTTTGACAATTTTGACAATTTTGACAATTTTGACAATTTTGACAATTTTGACAATTTTGACAATTTTGACAATTTTGACAATTTTGACAATTTTGACAATTTTGACAATTTTGACAATTTTGACAATTTTTTGTAATTTTGTCATTTTTGTCATTTTTGTCATTTTTGCCATTTTTGTCATTTTTGTCATTTTTGTCATTTTTGTCATTTTTGTCATTTTTGTCATTTTTGTCATTTTTGTCATTTTTGTAATTTTTGTCATTTTTGTCATTTTTGTCATTTTTGTCATTTTTGTCATTTTTGTCATTTTTGTCATTTTTGTCATTTTTGTCATTTTTGTCATTTTTGTCATTTTTGTCATTTTTGTCATTTTTGTCATTTTTGTCATTTTTGTCATTTTTGTCATTTTTGTCATTTTTGTCATTTTTGTCATTTTTGTCATTTTTGTCATTTTTGTCATTTTTGTCATTTTTGTCATTTTTGTCATTTTTGTCATTTTTGTCATTTTTGTCATTTTTGTCATTTTTGTCATTTTTGTCATTTTTGTCATTTTTGTCATTTTTGTCATTTTTGTCATTTTTGTCATTTTTGTCATTTTTGTCATTTTTGTCATTTTTGTCATTTTTGTCATTTTTGTCATTTTTGTCATTTTTGTCATTTTTGTCATTTTTGTCATTTTTGTCATTTTTGTCATTTTTGTCATTTTTGTCATTTTTGTCATTTTTGTCATTTTTGTCATTTTTGTCATTTTTGTCATTTTTGTCATTTTTGTCATTTTTGTCATTTTTGTCATTTTTGTCATTTTTGTCATTTTTGTCATTTTTGTCATTTTTGTCATTTTTGTCATTTTTGTCATTTTTGTCATTTTTGTCATTTTTGTCATTTTTGTCATTTTTGTCATTTTTGTCATTTTTGTCATTTTTGTCATTTTTGTCATTTTTGTCATTTTTGTCATTTTTGTCATTTTTGTCATTTTTGTCATTTTTGTCATTTTTGTCATTTTTGTCATTTTTGTCATTTTTGTCATTTTTGTCATTTTTGTCATTTTTGTCATTTTTGTCATTTTTGTCATTTTTGTCATTTTTGTCATTTTTGTCATTTTTGTCATTTTTGTCATTTTTGTCATTTTTGTCATTTTTGTCATTTTTCTCATTGTTTGAGTGTAAACTCACCGCTCAGTTGTGGTAGTAAGAGAAAGAGCTGACACTAACTGACGGGAATTTAGACTAACCCGAAACAGACCTAAAAGAGCTTTCGGGAGAAATAAGCTCTGTTCAGTATAGGGAAAATACACTCAGAGTAACAGCACTGTAAAAGTTATGCTAATTTCCTCTCAGTATAATTTACCACTACCAAGAATTGCTTTACAAGTGTAGAATAAAAAGAAAGGTTTTTTTTATACTTGATTTGCAGCTGTTAGCTAGGTAGTAGGAACACAGTCCAAACGAAACCACCGCCATGTTAAGATCGCCCAATAATAAACCCCCAATTAAGAACCGAAATAAAGTTGTTGCGTTTTAAGTACAAATTCGCGAGTTTCTTAATCGTGTCCGAATAGTGTTCCGGTGCCTAAACATTTGGTCCTTCGAACCGGATGACCGTCCGGAAAGTGGTTCCGGAACATAAATTGGACTTTAAGTGAAGACCGCCGATCGGCCGAGCATCAAAGTGTGAACCATTTTGTGCTCGCAAAAACGCC